>NW_022096293.1:0-101878 GCF_006542625.1 Nomascus leucogenys
TCCTTCATTTCAACCTTGGCGAATCTGATGATTGTGTCTTAAGGTTGCTCTTCTTGATGAGTATCTTTGTGGTGTTTCTGTATTTCCTGAATTTGAATGTTGGCCTGTCTTGCTAGGTTGGGGAAGTTCTCCTGGATAGTATCATGAAGAGTGTTTTCCAACTTGGTTCCATTCTCCCTATCACTTTCAGGTAAACCAATCAAATGGAGGTTTGGTCTTTTCACATAGTCCATATTTCTTGGAGGCTTTGCTCGTTCCTTTTCATTCTTTTTTCTCTAACCTTGTCTTGATGCTTTACTTCATTAAGTTGATCTTCAATCTCCGATATCCTTTCTTCCTCTTGATCAATTTGGCTATTGATACTTGTGTATGCTTCATAAAGTTCTCATGCTGCGTTTTTCACTTCCATCAGGTCATTTATGTTCTTCTCTAAACTGGTTATTCTAGTTAGCAATTCCTCTAACCTTTTTTCAAGTTTCTTAGCTTCCTTGCATTGGATTAGAACATGCTCCTTTAGCACAGAGGAGTTTGTTATTACCCACCTTCTGAAGCCTACTTCTGTCAATTCATCAAACTCATTCTCCATCCAGTTTTGTTCCTTTGCTGGTGAGGAGTTGTGATTCTTGCAGGAGAAGAGGCGTGCTGTTTTTTGGAATTTTCAGCCTTTTTGCACTGGTTTTTCCTCATCTTCGTGGATTTATCTACCTTTGTCTTTGATGTTGGTGACCTTTGGGTGGGGTTTTTGTGTGGACATCATTTTTGTTGATATTGACACTATTGCTTTCTGTTTGTTAGTTTTCCTTCTAACAGGCCCCTCTGCTGCAGGTCTGCTGGAGGTCCACTCTAGACCCTGTTTGCCTGAGTATCACCATTAGAGGCTGCAGAACAGCAAAGATTGCTGCCTGTTCCTTCCTCTGGAAGCTTTGTCCCAGAGGGGCACCCGCCAGATGCTAACCAGAGCTCTGTATGAGGTGTCTGTTGACCCCTCCTGGGAAGTGTCTCCCAGTCTAGAGGCACAGGGGTCAGGGACCCACTTGACGAGGCAGTTTGTGCCTTATCTGAGTTCAAGCACTGTCCTGGGAGATCTGCTGCTCTCTTCAGAGCTGGCAGGCAAGAACATTTAAGGCTGTTGAAGCTGTGCTCACAGCCGCCCCTTCCCCCAGGTGCTCTCTTCCAGGGAGATGGAAGTTTTAGCTATAAGCCCCTGACTGGGGCTGCTGCCTTTCTTTCAAGATGTCATGCCCCAAGAGGAGGAATCTAGAGAGGCAGTCCGGCTACAGCGGGTTTGCAGAGCTATGATGGGCTCCGCCCAATTCGAACTTCCCAGCAGCTTTGTTTACACTGTGAGGGGAAAACTGCCTACTCAAGCCTCAGTAATGGCAGACGCCCCTCCCCCCACCAAGCTCAAGCATCCCAGGTCAATTTCAGATTGCTGCCCTGGCAGCAAGAATTTCAAGCCCATGGCGGGTACCTGTACCCCACGTAGTCGCCGGTTACCGATCGGACTAAGTTCCAGAAACGAGATAAAGTAATAATAGGTACTGTGGGGAAAAAACACAGAAGAACAATTCTGTAATATAGTGGTGATTTACAAGTGAAGTTAAAATGTCCCCAGAAGTGGCCTTGAACCGAATATCTCCAATGCTCTCCCCTTTCATATATAGTGTGGTCCGGAATGGAAAAGTGGGACTGGATGCTACAAACTGTTTGAGGATAACTGACTTGAAATCTGGCTGCACATCATTGACTCCTGGGCCCAACTGTGACCGATTTAAACTGCACATACCATATGCTGGAGAGACATTAAAATGTTGAAATGACATCCTGAGCCCCTGCAGGAGGACTCAATTCAAGGCCACCAGAGAGGTTGTCATTGAGTTTAAATTCCTGGGAGAGAGGATCTGATTGGCAGCTTGGGCCAAGTGACCACTTGTGATCAAGTTATATGGCCAGGATTTCTGGGTCATGTATTATCAACCTGATTAGTAGAGGGGATATCATTTTCAATGCCCAATACCCAGAACTGCCTCCCGATTTTATCTTTGGGGAAGATGCTGAATTCCTGCCAGACCCCTCAGCTTTGCAGAATCTTGCCTCCTGGAATCCTTCAAATCCTGAATGTCTCTTACTTGTGGTGAAGGAACTTGTGCAACAATATCACCAATTCCAATGTAGCTGCCTCTGGGAGAGCTCCCGCCTCATGTTTGAATACCAGACATTACTGGAAGAGCCACAGTATGGAGAGAACATGGAAATTTATGCTGGGAAAAAAAACAACTGGACTGGTGAATTTTCAGCTCGTTTCCTTTTGAAGTTGCCAGTGGATTTCAGCAATATCCCCACGTACCTTCTCAAGGTTCATGCAAAAAGAGTAAAACAACAAAGACCAAAAAGGAGAAACTCTTGTATAACACAAAGCAACAGCCAAAAAAACAAAAACAGAAACCTACCAGCACACCAGAAACAATCCAGAATACCCTTCCTTCCTTCCTTCCTTCCTTCCTTCCTTCCTTCCTTCCTTCCTTCCTTCCTTCCTTTCTTTTTTTCCGTCCGTGGCCCAGGCCGCATGTAATCTACTCGGCTCACTGCTGCCCCGCACCGCAGACTGCCTGGGACTGCCAGCGCTCGCCAGCCTGCTTTTCCTCCATAGGCTGCAGGCGCGGTTTCGCCATGTTGGACACACTGCTCTCCGGCTCCTGACCCCGAGTGCTCTGCCCGCCTTGGCCTCCCAAAGTGCTGGGACTGCAGGCGGAGTCTCGCTCACTCGGTGCTCCCTGTGGCCCTGGCTGGAGTGCGGTGGTGTGGTCTTGGCTCGCGGCAGCCTCCGCCTCCAAGCCGCCTGCCTTGGCCTACCAGGTTGCTGGGATTGCAGCCCCTGCCTGGCCGCCGCCCCAGATGGGAGGTGAGGAGCGCCGCTGCCCGGGCACCCATCATCTGGGAGGAGAGGAGCGCCTCTGCCCGGCCACCCATCGTCTGGGAGGTGAGGAGCGCCTCTGCCAGGCCACCCATCGTCTCGGAAGTGAGGAGCACCTCTGCCTGGCCGCCCTGTCTGGGAAGAAGTGAGGAGTGCCTCTGCCCGGCCAACCCGTCTGGGAGGTGAGGAGCGACTCTGCCCGGCCGCCCCGTCTGGGAAGAAGTGGGGAGCGCCTCTGCCCGGCCGCCCCATCCGGGAAGAAGTGAGGAGCGCCTCTTCCCGGCCGCCCAGTCTCGGAAGAAGTGAGGAGTGCTTCTGCCCCGCCACCTCATCTGGGAAGTGAGGAGCGCCTCTGCCAGGCCACCCATCATCTGGGAAGTCAGGAGCGCCTCTGCCCGGCCACCCATCGTCTGGGAAGTGAGGAGCACCTCTGCCGGGCCGCCCCGTATGGGAAGTGAGGAGCGCCTCTGCCCGGCCACCCATCGTCTGGGAAGTCAGGAGCAACTCTGCCCGGCTGCCCCGTCTGTTAAGTGGGGAGCGCCTCTGCCCGGCCGCCCCGTCCGGGAAGTGAGAAGCGCCTCTGCCCGGCCCCCATCGTCTGGGAAGTAAGGGGCGCTTCTGCCCGGCCAGCCATCGTCTGGGAAGTGAGGAGCGCCTCTGCCCGGCCATCCATCATCTGGGAAGTGAGGAGCGCCTCTGCCCGGCCACCATCGTCTGGGAAGTGAGAAGCGCCTCTGCCCGGCCACCCATCGTCTGGGAAGTGGGGAGCGCCTCTGCCAGGCCGCCCCGTCTGGGAAGTGAGTAGCAACTCTGCCCGGCCACCCATCATCTGGGAAGTGAGGAGTGCCTCTGCCCGGCTGCCACGTCCGGGAAGAAGTGAGGAGCACCTCTGCCCGGCCGCCCGGTCCGGGAAGAAGTGAGGAGCGCCTCTGCCCGGCCGCCGCGTCTGAGAAGAAGTGAGGAGCGCCTCTGCCCGGCCGCCGCATCCAGGAAGAAGTGAGGAGCGCCTCTGCCTGGCCGCCCCGTCTGAGAAGTGAGGAGCGCCTCTGCCCAGCCGCCCCGTCCGGGAAGAAGTGAGGAGCGCCTCTGCCCGGCCGCCCCGTCTGGGAAGAAGTGTGGAGCGCCTCTGCCCGGCCGCCCCGTCCGAGAAGAAGTGAGGAGCGCCTCTGCCGAGCCGCCCCGTCTGGGAAGAAGTGAGGAGTGCCTCTGCCCGGCCACCCAGTCCGGGAAGAAGTGAGGAGCGCCTCTGCCTGGCCACCCATCATCTGGGAGGTGAGGAGCGCCTCTGCCCGGCCACCCATCGTCTGGGAGGTGAGGAGCGCCTCTGCCGCCACCCATCGTCTGGGAGGTGAGGAGCGCCTCTGCCAGGCCACCCATCGTCTGGGAAGTAAGGAGCGCCTCTGCCTGGCCGCACTGTCTGGGAAGAAGTGAGGAGCGCCTCTGCCCGGCCACCCCGTCTGGGAGGTGAGGAGTGACTCTGCCTGGCCGCCCCATCTGGGAAAAACTGGGGAACGCCTCTGCCCGGCCGCCCCATCCGGGAAAAAGTGAGGAGCGCCGCTGCCCGGCCACCTCGTCTGGGAAGTGAGGAGCGCCTCTGCCAGGCCACCCATCATCTGGGAAGTGAGGAGCGCCTCTGCCCGGCCACCCATCGTCTGGGAAGTAAGGAGCGCCTCTGCCCGGCCACCCATCGTCTGGGAAGAGAGGAGAGCCTCTGCCCGGCCACCCATCGTCTGGGAAGTGAGGAGCGCCTCTGCCCAGCCACTCATCGTCTGGGAAGTGGGAGCGCCTCTGCCTGGCCGCCCCGTCTAGGAAGTGAGGAGCACCTCTGCCCGGCCACCCATCGTCTGGGAAGTGAGGAGCGCCTCTGCACGGCTGCCCCGTCCGGGAAGAAGTGAGGAGCGCCTCTGCCCGGCGGCCCCGTCCGGGAAGAAGTGAGGAGCACCTCTGCCCGGCCGCCCCGTCCGGGAAGAGTGAGGAGCGCCTCTGCCCGGCCCCCCGTCGGGAGAAGTGAGGAGCGCCTCTGCCCGGCGCCCCGTCCGGAAGAAGTGAGGAGCGCCTCTGCCCGGCCGCCCGGTCTGGGAAGTGAGGAGCGCCTCTGCCCGCTGCCACATCTGGGAAGAAGTGAGGAGAGCCTCTGCCCGGCCGCCCCGTCCGGGAAGAAGTGTGGAGCGCCTCTGCCCGACCGCCCCGTCTGGGAAGAAGTGAGGAGCGCCTCTGCCCGGCCACCTCGTCTGGGAAGTGAGGAGCACCTCTGCCCGGCCGCCCCATCCGAGAAGAAGTGAGGAGCGCCTCTGCCTGGCCGCCCCGTCTGGGAAGAAGTGAGGAGCGCCTCTGCCCGGCCACCCCGTCCGAAAAGAAGTGAGGAGCGCCTCTGCCCTGCCGCCCATCTGGGAAGTGAGGAGCGCCTCTGCCCGGCCACCCATCGTCTGGGAGGTGAGGAGCGCCTCTGCCCGGCCACCCATCGTCTGGGAGGTGAGGAGCGCCTCTGCCAGGCCACCCATCGTCTGGGAAGTAAGGAGCGCCTCTGCCTGGCCGCACTGTCTGGGAAGAAGTGAGGAGCGCCTCTGCCCGGCCACCCCGTCTGGGAGGTGAGGAGTGACTCTGCCTGGCCGCCCCATCTGGGAAAAACTGGGGAACGCCTCTGCCCGGCCGCCCCATCCGGGAAAAAGTGAGGAGCGCCGCTGCCCGGCCACCTCGTCTGGGAAGTGAGGAGCGCCTCTGCCAGGCCACCCATCATCTGGGAAGTGAGGAGCGCCTCTGCCCGGCCACCCATCGTCTGGGAAGTAAGGAGCGCCTCTGCCCGGCCACCCATCGTCTGGGAAGAGAGGAGAGCCTCTGCCCGGCCACCCATCGTCTGGGAAGTGAGGAGCGCCTCTGCCCAGCCACTCATCGTCTGGGAAGTGGGGAGCGCCTCTGCCTGGCCGCCCCGTCTAGGAAGTGAGGAGCACCTCTGCCCGGCCACCCATCGTCTGGGAAGTGAGGAGCGCCTCTGCACGGCGCCCCGTCCGGGAAGAAGTGAGGAGCGCCTCTGCCCGGCGCCCCGTCCGGGAAGAAGTGAGGAGCCCTCTGCCCGGCCGCCCCGTCGGGAAGAAGTGAGGAGCGCCTCTGCCCGGCCGCCCCGTCCGGGAAGAAGTGAGGAGCGCCTCTGCCCGGACGCCCCGTCCAGGAAGAAGTGAGGAGCGCCTCTGCCCGGCCGCCTGGTCTGGGAAGTGAGGAGCGCCTCTGCCCGGCGCCACATCTGGGAAGAAGTGAGGAGAGCCTCTGCCCGGCCGCCCCGTCCGGGAAGAAGTGTGGAGCGCCTCTGCCCGACCGCCCCGTCTGGGAAGAAGTGAGGAGCGCCTCTGCCCGGCCACCTCGTCTGGGAAGTGAGGAGCACCTCTGCCCGGCCGCCCCATCCGAGAAGAAGTGAGGAGCGCCTCTGCCTGGCCGCCCCATCTGGGAGAAGTGAGGAGCGCCTCTGCCCGGCCACCCGTCCGAAAAGAAGTGAGGAGCGCCTCTGCCCTGCCGCCCATCTGGGAAGTGAGGAGCGCCTCTGCCCGGCCACCCATCATCTGGGAGGTGAGGAGCGCCTCTGCCCGGCCACCCATCGTCTGGGAGGTGAGGAGCGCCTCTGCCGGGCCACCCATCACCTGGGAAGTGAGGAGCGCCTCTGCCTGGCCGCCCTGTCTGGGAAGAAGTGAGGAGCGCCTCTGCCCGGCCACCTCGTCTGGGAAGTGAGGAGCGCCTCTGCCAGGCCACCCATCATCTAGGAAGTGAGGACCGCCTCTGCCTGGCCACCCATCGTCTGGGAAGGGAGGAGCGCCTCTGCCCGGCCGCCCGTCTGGGAAGTGAGGAGCACCTCTGCCCGGCCACCCATCGTCTGGGAAGTGAGGAGCACCTCTGCCCGGCCGCCCCGTCTCGGAAGTGGGGAGCACCTCTGCCCGGCCGCCCCATCCAGGAAGAAGTGAGGAGCGCCTCTGCCCGGCCGCCCCGTCCGAGAAGAAGTGAGGAGCGCCTCTGCCCAGTCACCCCGTCTGGGAAGAAGTGAGGAGAGCCTCTGCCCGGCCGCCCCGTCCGGGAAGAAGTGAGGAGCGCCACTGCCAGGCCACCCATCAACTGGGAGTTGAGGAGCGCCTCTGCCCGGCCACCCATCGTCTGGGAAGTGAGGAGCGCCTCTGCCCGGCCACCCATCGTCTGGGAAGTGAGAAGCGCCTCTGCCTGGCCGCCCCGTCCTGGAAGAAGTGAGGAGCGCCTGTGAACGGCCGCAACTTCCGAGAAGTGAGGAATGCCTCTGCTCGGCTGCCCCGTCCGGGAAGAAGTGAGGAGCACCTCTGCCTGGCCGCCCCATCTGGGAAGAAGTGAGGAGCGCCTCTGCCAGGCCACCCATCATCTGGGAAGTGAGGAGCGCCTCTGCCCGGCCACCCATCGTCTGGGAAGTGACGAGCACCTCTGCCCAGCCGCCCCGTCTGGGAAGTGGGGAGCGCCTCTGCCTGGCCGCCCCGTCTGGGAAGTGAGAAGCGCCTCTGCCCGGCCACCCATCGTCTGGGAAGTGAGGGCACCTCTGCCCGGCCACCCATCGTCTGGGAAGTGAGGAGCGCCTCTGCCCGGCCACCCATCGTCTGGGAAGTGAGGAGCGCCTCTCCCGGCCAACTATCGTATGGGAAGTGAGGAGAGCCTCTCCCCGGCCACCCATCGTCTGGGAAGTGGGAGCCCTCTGCCTGGCCGCCCCGTCTGGGAAGTGGGGAGCGCCTCTGCCTTGCCGCCCTGTCTGGGAAGAAGTGAGGAGCGCCTCTGCCCGGCCACCCCGTCTGGGAGGTGAGGAGTGACTCTGCCCGGCTGCCCCGTCTGGGAGAAGTGGGGAGCGCCTCTGCCCGGCCGCCCCGTCTGGGAAGAAGTGAGTAGCGCCTCTGCCCGGCCACCTCATCTGGGAAGTGAGGAGCGCCTCTGCCAGGCCACCCATCATCTGGGAAGTCAGGAGCGCCTCTGCCCGGCCACCCATCGTCTGGGAAGTGAGGAGTGCCTCTGCCCGGCCGCCCCGTCTGGGAAGTGAGGAGCGCCTCTGCCCGGCCACCCCATCTGGGAGTGAGGAGCGCCTCTGCCGGCCGCCCGTCTGGGAAGTGAGGAGCGCCTCTGCCCGGCCACCCCGTCTGGGAAGTGAGGAGCGCCTCTGCCCGGCCACCCACGTCTGGGAAGTGAGGAGCGCCTCTGCCCGGCCCCCCGTCTGGGAAGTGAGGAGCGCCTCTGCCCGGCCCCCGTCTGGGAAGTGAGGAGCGCCTCTGCCCGGCCACCCCGTCTGGGAAGTGAGGAGCGCCTCTGCCCGGCCCCCTCGTCTGGGAAGTGAGGAGCGCCTCTGCCCGGCCGCCACCGTCTGGGAAGTGAGGAGCGCCTCTGCCCGGCCACCCATCGTCTGGGAAGTGAGGAGCGCCTCTGCCCGGCCGCCCCTCTGGGAAGTGAGGAGCGCCTCTGCCCGCCGCCCGTCTGGGAAGTGAGGAGCGCCTTCCGGCCCCCGTCTGGGAAGTGAGAGCGCCTCTGCCGGCCCCCGTCTGGGAAGTGAGGAGCGCCTCTGCCCGGCCCCCCGTCTGGGAAGGAGACGCCCGGCCCCCTCTGGGAAGTGAGGAGCGCCTCTGCCCGGCCACCATCGTCTGGAAGTGAGGAGCGCCTCTGCCCGCCGCCCCATCTGGGAAGTGAGGAGCGCCTCTGCCCGGCCACCCTCGTCTGGGAAGTGAGGAGCGCCTCTGCCCGGCCACCCATCGTCTGGGAAGTGAGGAGCGCCTCTGCCCGGCCGCCCTCGTCTGGGAAGGTGAGGAGCGCCTCTGCCGGCCGCCCCGTCTGGGAAGTGAGGAGCGCCTCTGCCCGGCCGCCCCGTCTGGGAAGTGAGGAGCGCTCTGCCCGGCCACCCTCGTCTGGGAAGTGAGGAGCGCCTCTGCCCGGCCGCCCCGTCTGGGAAGTGAGGAGCGCCTCTGCCCGGCCACCCACGTCTGGGAAGTGAGGAGCGCCTCTGCCCGGCCCCCCGTCTGGGAAGTGAGGAGGCCTCTGCCGGCCCCCGTGGGAAGTGAGGAGCGCCTCTGCCCGGCCCCCGTCTGGGAAGTGAGGAAGCGCCTCTGCCCGGCCCCCCGTCGGGAAGTGAGGAGCCCTCTGCCCGGCCGCCCCGTCGGGAGTGAGGAGCGCTCTGCCGGCCCCTGGGAAGTGAGGAGCGCCTCTGCCCGGCCCCCATCGTCTGGGAAGTGAGGAGCGCCTCTGCCCGGCGCCCCATCCGGAAGAAGTGAGGAGCGCCTCTGCCCGGCCCCCCTTCCGGGAAAGTGAGGAGCGCCTCTGCCCGCCGCCCCGTCCGGGAAGAAGTGAGGAGCGCCTCTGCCCGGCCGCCCCGTCTGGGAAGTGTGGAGCGCCTCTGCCCGGCCGCCCCGTCCGAGAAGAAGTGAGGAGCGCCTCTGCCGAGCTGCCCCGTCTGGGAAGTGAGGAGCGCCTCTGCCCGCCACCCAGTCGGGAAGGTGAGGAGGCCTCTGCCCGGCCACCCATCGTCTGGGAGGTGAGGAGCGCCTCTGCCAGGCCACCATCGTCTGGGAAGTAAGGAGCGCCTCTGCCTGGCCGCACTGTCTGGGAAGAAGTGAGGAGCGCCTCTGCCCGGCCACCCCGTCTGGGAGGTGAGGAGTGCTCTGCCTGGCCGCCCTCTGGGAAAACTGGGGAACGCCTCTGCCCGGCCCCCATCCGGGAAGTGAGGAGCGCCGCTGCCCGGCACCTCATCTGGGAAGTGAGGAGCGCCTCTGCCAGGCCACCCATCATCTGGGAAGTGAGGAGCGCCTCTGCCGGCCACCCATCGTCTGGGAAGTGAGGAGCGCCTCTGCCCAGCCACCATCGTCTGGGAAGTGGGAGCGCCTCTGCCGGCCGCCCCGTCTGGAAGTGAGGAGCGCCTCTGCCCGCCCCCATCGTCTGGGAAGTGAGGAGCGCCTCTGCCGGCCCCCCTCTGGAGGTGAGGAGCGCCTCTGCCCGGCCACCCATCGTCTGGGAGTGAGGAGCGCCTCTGCCGGGCCACCCTGTCTGGAGAAGTGAGGAAGGCCTCTGCCCGGCCCCCTGTCTGGGAGTGAGGAGGACTCTGCCCGGCCGCCCCGTCTGGGAAGTGAGGGCGCCTCTGCCCGGCCGCCCGTCTGGGAAGAGTGAGGAGCGCCTCTGCCCGGCCACCTCGTCTGGGAAGTGAGGAGCGCCTCTGCCGCCCCACATCTGGGAATAGGAGCGCCTCTGCCCGGCCCCCATGTCTGGGAGTGAGGAGCGCCTCTCCCGGCCGCCCCGTCTGGGAAGTGAGGAGGCCTCTGCCCGGCCACCCCGTCTGGGAAGTGAGGAGCCCTCTGCCGGCCGCCCGTCTGGGAAGTGGGAGCGCCTCTGCCGGCCGCCCCGTCTGGGAAGTGAGGAGCGCCTCTGCCCGGCCACCCATCGTCTGGGAAGTGAGGAGCGCCTCTGCCGGCGCCCATCGGGAGTGGGAGCCCTGCCGGCCCCCTCTGGGAAGTGAGGAGCGCCTCTGCCCGCCGCCCCGTCGGGAGAAGTGAGGAGTGCCTCTGCCCGGCCGCCCCGTCTGGGAAGAAGTGTGGAGCGCCTCTGCCCGGCCGCCCCGTCCGGAAGAAGTGAGGAGCGCCTCTGCCCGGCTCCCCGTCTGGGGAAGTGAGGAGCGCCTCTGCCCGGCCACCCATCGTCTGGGAAGTGAGGAGCGCCTCTGCCCGGCCCCCCGTCTGGGAGTGAGGAGCGCCTCTGCCCGGCCCCCGTCTGGGAAGTGAGGAGCGCCTCTGCCCGGCCGCCCCGTCTGGGAAGTGAGGAGCGCCTCTGCCCGGCCCCCCGTCTGGGAAGTGAGGAGCGCTCTGCCGGCCGCCCCATCTGGGAAGTGAGGAGCGCCTCTGCCCGGCCCCCATCGGGAAGTGAGGAGCGCCTCTGCCCGGCCACCCGTCTGGGAAGTGAGGAGCGCCTCTGCCGGCCCCCATCTCTGGGAAGTGAGGAGCGCCTCTGCCCGGCACCCATCGTCTGGGAAGTGAGGAGCGCCTCTGCCGGCCACCATCGTCTGGGAAGTGGGAGCGCCTCTGCCCGGCCACCCCGTCTGGGAAGTGAGGAGCGCCTCTGCCCGGCCCCCACGTCTGGGAAGTGAGGAGCGCCTCTGCCCGGCCACCCATCTCTGGGAGGTGAGGAGCGCCTCTGCCCGGCCCCCCGTCTGGGAGTGAGGAGCGCCTCTGCCGGGCCACCCCGTCTGGGAAGAAGTGAGGAGCCCTCTGCCCGGCCACCCTGTCTGGGAAGTGAGGAGGCCTCTGCCCGGCCGCCCCGTCTGGGAAGAAGTGAGGAGCGCCTCTGCCCGGCCGCCCGTCTGGGAAGTGAGGAGCGCCTCTGCCCGGCCCCCCGTCTGGGAAGTGAGGAGCGCCTCTGCCCGGCCACCCATCTCTGGGAAGTGAGGAGCGCCTCTGCCCGGCCGCCCTCGTCTGGGAGTGAGGAGCGCCTCTGCCCGGCCGCCCGTCTGGGAAGTGAGGAAGCGCCTCTGCCCGGCCACCCATCGTCTGGGAAGTGAGGAGCGCCTCTGCCCGGCCGCCCCGTCTGGGAAGTGGGGAGCGCCTTCTGCCTGGCCGCCCCGTCTGGGAAGTGAGGAGCGCCTCTGCCCGGCCACCCATCGTCTGGGAAGTGAGGAGCGCCTCTGCCCGGCGCCCCATCTGGGAAGTGAGGAGCGCCTCTGCCCGGCCTCCCCTCTCGGGAAGTGAGGAGCGCCTCTGCCCGCCCCCCGTCTGGGAAAAGTGAGGAGCGCCTCTGCCCGGCCCCCGTCTGGGAAGTGAGGAGCGCCTCTGCCCGGCCGCCCCGTCTGGGAAGTGAGGAGCGCCTCTGCCGGCGCCCGTCTGGGAAGTGAGGAGCGCCTCTGCCCGCCCCCGTCGGAGAAGTGAGGAGTGCCTCTGCCCGGCCACCCTCGTCTGGAAGGTGAGGAGCGCCTCTGCCAGGCCCCCATCGTCTGGAAGTAGGAGCGCCTCTGCCCGGCCGCCCCGTCTGGGAAGTGAGGAGGCCTCTGCCCGGCCCCCCGTCTGGGAAAGAACCTGGGGAAGCGCCTCTGCCGGCCGCCCTCCGGGAAAAGTGAGGAGCGCCTCTGCCCGGCCACCTCCGTCTGGGAAGTGAGGAGCGCCTCTGCCCGGCCACCCATCTCTGGGAAGTGAGGAGCGCCTCTGCCCGGCCACCCTCGTCTGGGAAGTGAGGAGCGCCTCTGCCCGGCCACCCATCGTCTGGGAAGTGGGAGCGCCTCTGCCTGGCCGCCCCGTCTGGGAAGTGAGGAGCGCCTCTGCCCGGCCCCCGTCTGGGAAGTGAGGAGCGCCTCTGCCCGGCCACCCACGTCTGGGAAGTGAGGAGCGCCTCTGCCCGGCCACCATCGTCTGGGAAGTGAGGAGCGCCTCTGCCCGGCCGCCCCGTCTGGGAAGTGAGGAGCGCCTCTGCCCGGCCGCCCTGTCCGGGAAGAAGTGGGAGCACCTCTGCGTAGGCGCCCCATCCGGGAAGAAGTGAGGAGCGCCTGTGCCCGGCCGCCCCATCCGGAAGAAGTGAGGAGCCCTCTGCCCGGCTGCCCCATCCGGGAAGAAGTGAGGAGCACCTCTGCCTGGCCACCCATCGTCTGGGAAGTGAGGAGCGCCTCTGCCCGCCACTCATCGTCTGGGAAGTGGGGAGCGCCTCTGCCTGGCCGCCCCGTCTAGGAAGTGAGGAGCACCTCTGCCCGGCCACCCATCGTCTGGGAAGTGAGGAGCGCCTCTGCACGGCCGCCCCGTCCGGGAAGAAGTGAGGAGCACCTCTGCCCGGCCACCCCGTCCGGGAAGAAGTGTGGAGCACCGCTGTGCGGCCACCCCATCCGGGAAGAAGTGAGGAGCGCCTCTGCCCGGCCACCCATCGTCTGGGAAGTGAGGAGCGCCTCTGCCCAGCTGCCCCGTCTGGGAAATGAGGAGCGCCTCTGCCTGGCTACCCATCGTCTTGGAAGTGAGGAGCACCTCTGCCCGGCCGCCCCATCTGGGAAGTGGGGAGCGCCTCTGCCTGGCTGCCCCATCCGGGAAGTGAGAAGCGCCTCTGCCCGGCCACCCATCGTCTGGGAATTGAGGGGCACCTCTGCCCGGCCACCCATCATCTGGGAAGCGAGGGGCACCTCTGCCCGGCCACCCATCGTCTGGGAAGTGAGGGGCGCCTCTGCCCGGCCACCCATCGTCTGGGAAGTGGGGAGCGCCTCTGCCTGGCCGCCCATCTGGGAAGTGAGGAGCACCTCTGCCCAGTCACCCATCGTCTGGGAAGTGAGGAGCGCCTCTGCCCGGCCGCCCCGTCCGGGAAGAAGTGAGGAGCGCCTCTGCCCGGCCACCCCGTCCGGGAAGAAGTGTGGAGCGCCTCTGCTCGGCCGCCCCGTCCGGGAAGAAGTGAGGAGCGCCTCTGCCCAGCCGGTAAGCGAGGAGCACCTCTGCCCGGCCACCCATCGTCTGGGAAGTGAGGAGCACCTCTGCCCGGCCGCCCTGTCTGGGAAGAAGTGTGGAGCACCTCTGCGTAGGCGCCCCATCCGGGAAGAAGTGAGGAGCGCCTGTGCCCGGCCGCCCCATCCGAGAAGAAGTGAGGAGCGCCTCTGCCCGGCTGCCCCGTCCGGGAAGAAGTGAGGAGCACCTCTGCCTGGCCACCCATCGTCTGGGAAGTGAGGAGCGCCTCTGCCCGGCCTCCCCGTCTGGGAAGAAGTGAGGAGCGCCTCTGCCAGGCCACCCATCATCTGGGAAGTGAGGAGCACCTCTGCCCGGCCGCCCCGGCCGGGAATTGCGAAGCGCCTCTGCCCGGCCACCCATCGTCTGGGAAGTGAGGAGCGCCTCTGCCCGTCCGCCCCATCCAGGAAGAAGTGAGGAGCGCCTCCGCCCGGCCGCCCCGTCTGGGAAGAAGTGAGGAGCACTTCTGCCCGCCGCCCCGTCCAGGAAGAAGTGAGGAGCGCCTCTGCCTGGCCGCCCTGTCTGGGAAGAAGTGAGGAGCGCCTCTGCCCGGCCAACCTGTCTGGGAGGTGAGGAGGACTCTGCCCGGCCGCCCTGTCTGGGAAGAAGTGGGAGCGCCTCTGCCTGGCCGCCCTGTCTGGGAAGAAGTGAGTAGCGCCTCTGCCCGGCCACCTCGTCTGGAAAGTGAGGAGCGCCTCTGCCAGGCCACCCATCATCTGGGAATTCAGGAGCGCATCTGCCCGGCCACCCATCGTCTGGGCAGTGAGGAGCGCCTCTTCCCGGCCGCCCCGTCTGGGAAGTGAGGAAGGCCTCTGCCCGGCCACCCATCGTCTGGGAAGTGAGGAGCACCTCTGCCCGGCCGCCCCGTCTGGGAAGTGGGGAGCGCCTCTGCCTGGCTGCCCCGTCTGGGAAGTGAGGAGCGCCTCTGCCCGGCCACCCATCGTCTGGGAAGTGAGGAGCGCCTCTGCCCGGCCGCCCGTCCGGGAAGAAGTGAGGAGCGCCTGTGCCCGGCCTCCCCTTCCGAGAACAAGTGAGGAGCGCCTCTGCCCGGCTGCCCCGTCCGGGAAGAAGTGAGGAGCACCTCTGCCCGGCCACCCATCATCTGGGAAGTGAGGAGCGCCTCTGCCCGGCCGCCCCATCTGGGAAGAAGTGAGGAGCGCCTCTGCCAGGCCACCCATCATCTGGGAAGTGAGGAGCCCCTCTGCCCGGCCGCCCCGTCTGGGAAGTGGGGAGCACCTCTGCCCGGCCACCCATCGTCTGGGAAGTGAGGAGCGCCTCTGCCCGGCCGCCCCGTCTGGGAAGTGAGGAGCACCTCTGCCCGGCCACCCATCACCTGGGTAGTGAGGAGCACCTCTGCCCGGCCGCCCCGTCTGTTAAGTGGGGAGCGCATCTGCCCGGCCACCCCGTCTGGGAAGTGAGAAGCGCCTCTGCCCGGCCACCCATCGTCTGGGAAGTGAGAGGCGCCTCTGCCCGGCCACCCATCGTCTGGGAAGCGAGGGGCGCCTCTGCCCGGCCACCCATCGTCTGGGAAGTGAGGGGCGCCTCTGCCTGGCCACCCATCGTCTGGGAAGTGAGGAGCGCCTCTGCCCGGCCACCCATCGTCTGGGAAGTGGGGAGGGCCTCTGCCTGGCCGCGCCATCTGGGAAGTGAGGAGCACCTCTGCCCAGTCACCCATCGTCTGGGAAGTGAGGAGCGCCTCTGCCCAGCCGCCCCATCCAGGAAGAAGTGAGGAGCGCCTCTGCCCGGCCGCCCCGTCCGGGAAGAAGTGTGGAGCACCGCTGCGCGGCCGCCCCGTCCGGGAAGAAGTGAGGAGAGCCTGTGCCCGGCCGCCCCGTCCGGGAAGAAGTGTGGAGCACCTCTGCCCGGCCACCCCGTCCAGGAAGAAGTGAGGAGCACCTGTGCCCATCCGCCCCATCCGAGAAGAAGTGAGGAGAGCCTCTGCCTGGCTGCCCTGTCTGGGAAGAAGTGAGGAGCACCTCTGCCCGGCCACCCATCGTCTGGGAAGTGAGGAGCGCCTCTGCCCGGCCACCCATCGTCTGGGAAGTGAGGAGCGCCTCTGCCCAGCCGCCCCGTCTGGGAAATGAGCGCCTCTGCCCAGCTACCCATCGTCTTGGAAGTGAGGAGCACCTCTGCCCGGCCGCCCCGTCTGGGAAGTGGGGAGCACCTCTGCCTGGCTGCCCCGTCCGGGAAGTGAGAAGCGCCTCTGCCCGGCCACCCATCATCTGGGAATTGAGGAGCGCCTCTGCCCGGCCGCCCCGTCCGGGAAGAAGTGTGGAGCACCTCTGCCCGGCCGCCCCGTCCAGGAAGAAGTGAGGAGCGCCTGTGCCCGTCCGCCCCATCCGAGAAGAAGTGAGGAGAGCCTCTGCCTGGCTGCCCTGTCTGGGAAGAAGTGAGGAGCACCTCTGCCCGGCCACCCATCGTCTGGGAAGTGAGGAGCGCCTCTGCCCAGCCACCCATCGTCTGGGAAGTGAGGAGCGCCTCTGCCCAGCCGCCCCGTCTGGGAAATGAGCGCCTCTGCCCAGCTACCCATCGTCTTGGAAGTGAGGAGCACCTCTGCCCGGCCGCCCCGTCTGGGAAGTGGGGAGCGCCTCTGCCTGGCTGCCCCGTCCGGGAAGTGAGAAGCGCCTCTGCCCGGCCACCCATCATCTGGGAATTGAGGGGCGCCTCTGCCCGGCCACCCATTGTCTGGGAAGTGAGGAGCGCCTCTGCCCAGCCACCCATCGTCTGGAAAGTGAGGAGCGCCTCTGCCCGGCCACCCATAGTCTGGGAAGTGAGGAGCGACTCTGCCCGGCCACCCATCATCTGGGAAGTGAGGAGCACCTCCGCCCGGCCGCCCCGTCCGTGAAGAAGTGAGGAGCGCCTCCGCCCGGCCGCCCCGTCCGAGAAGAAGTGAGGAGCGCCTCTGCCTGGCCGCCCCGTCCGGGAAGAAGTGAGGAGCGCCTCTGCCCGGCCGCCCCGTCTGGGAAGTGAGGAGCGCCTCTGCCTGGCCGCCCCGTCCGGGAAGAAGTGAGGAGTGCCTCTGCCCGGCCGCCCCGTCCGGGAAGAAGTGAGGAGCACCTCTGCCCGGCCGCCCCATCTGGGAAGTGAGGAGTGCCTCTGCCCGTCCGCCCCGTCCGGAGGAAGTGAGGAGCGCCTCTGCCCGGCCACCTCGTCCGGGAAGAAGTGAGGAGCGCCTCTGCCCTGCCGCCCCGTCTGGGAAGTGAGGAGCGCCTCTGCCCGTCCACCCCATCTGGGAAGAAGTGAGGAGCGCCTCTTCCCGGCCACCCATCGTCTGGGAGGTGAGGAGTGCCTCTGCCGGGCCACCCCTCGTCTGGGAAGTGAGGAGCGCCTCTGCCTGGCTGCCCTGTCTGGGAAGAAGTGAGGATCGCCTCTGCCCGGCCACCCCGTCTGGGAGGTGAGGAGCGACTCTACCCGGCCGCCCCATCCGGGAAGAAGTGAGGAGCACCTCTGCCCGGCCGCCCCGTCTGGGAAGAAGTGAGGAGCGCCTCTGCCCGGCCACCTCGTCTGGGAAGTGAGGAGCGCCTCTGCCAGGCCCCCCATCATCTGGGAAGTGAGGAGCGCCTCTGCCCGGCCACCCATCGTCTGGGAAGTGAGGAGCACCTCTGCCCGGCCACCCCATCTGGGAAGTGAGGAGCGCCTCTGCCCGGCCACCCATCGTCTGGGAAGTGAGGAGCATCTCTGCCCGGCCGCCCCGTCTGGGAAGTGGGGAGCGCCTCTGCCCGGCCGCCCCATCTGGGAAGTGGGGAGCGCCTCTGCCCGGCCGCCCCATCTGGGAAGTGAGAAGCGCCTCTGCCCGGCCACCCATCGTCTGGGAAGTGAGGGGCGCCTCTGCCCAGCCACCCATCATCTGGGAAGTGAGGAGCGCCTCTGCCCAGCCACCCATCGTCTGGGAAGTGAGGAGCTCCTCTGCTCGGCCACCCATCGTCTGGGAAGTGAGGAGCGCCTCTGCCCGGCCGCCCCGTCTGTGAAGTGAGGAGCACCTCTGCCCGGCCACCCATCGTTTGGGAAGTGAGGAGCGCCTCTTCCCGGCCACCCCATCTGAGAAGTGAGGAGCCCCTCTGCCCGGCCACCCCGTCTGGGAAGTGAGGAGCGCCTCTGCCCGGCCACCCATCATCTGGGAAGTGAGGGGCGCCTCTGCCCGGCCACCCATCGTCTGGGAAGTGAGAGGCACCTCTGCCCGGCCACCCGTCGTCTGGGAAGTGAGGGGCGCCTCTGCCCGGCCACCCATCGTCTGGGAAGTGAGGAGCGCCTCTGCCCGGCCATCCATCGTTTGGGAAGTGAGGAGCGCCTCTGCCTGGCCACCCATCGTCTGGGAAGTAAGGAGCACCTCTGCCCGGCCTCCCCGTCCGGGAAGAAGTGAGGAGCGCCTCTGCCCGGCTGCCCCGTCCGGGAAGAAGTGAGAAGTGCCTCTGCCCGGCCGCCCCTTCCGGGAAGAAGTGAGGAGCGCCTCTGCCCGGCCGCCCCGTCCGGGAAGAAGTGAGGAGCGCCTCTCCCCGGCCACCCCATCTGGGAAGTGAGGAGCGCCTCTCCCCGGCCGCCCCGTCTGGGAAGTGAGGAGCGCCTCTGCCCAGCCACCCCGTCTGGGATGTGGGGAGCGCCTCTGCCCGACCGCCCCGTCTGGGAGGTATACCACGGAGGCCAGAAGCAATCTGGGGGCTGGACGTGGTGGCTCACGCCTGTGGACCCAGCACTCTGGGGGCCGAGGCGGGTTGATCACTTCAGGCTAGGAGTTCGAGACCAGTCTGGCCAACAGGGCGAAACATATGAAAAATGCAACAGACAAACCAACCAACCAGCTCAGTGACAACAAAACAGGTCTATCCTGGAGTCATACTCTAATTTTTTCTGTTTTCCTCCCTTTCTGATCCTTTATCCCACTTTCTTTTTCTTCCTCTTCCTTCTCCTTCTTCGTCAAATAGAGGATTGAGTTATTATCACTGATCCGTATAAAGTCCCTCTCTCATTTATTTTGATTCCCACTCCCCATTTCTATTCCCCGTCTTCCCATGTGCATCCTTCCTAATATGTTTGATATGCATCTTTTTGTATGTATTTTTAGAAAATGTTTATTGTTTTTGTGTGCAAAAAAAATTAATTAAAAAAAAAACTTTGAGAAAAAAAAAAAAAAGAATTTCAAGCCCATGGATCTTAGCTTGCTGGGCCCCAGGGGGGTGGGATCCACTGAGCTAGACCACTTGGCTCCCTCACTTCAGCCCCCTTTCCAGAGGAGTGAACAGTTCTGTCTCACTGGTGTTCCAGACGCCACTGGGGCATGAAAAATCCTGCAGCTAGCTCAGAGTCTGCCCAAACAGCCATCCAGTTTTGTGCTTTAAACCCAGGGTCCTGGTGGTATAGGCACCAGGAGGGAATCTCCTGGTCTGTGGGTTGCATAGACCATGGGAAAAGCATAGTATCTGGGCTGGATAGCACCATTACATCAGGTCCTTTAAGGACTCATCTGCATTGGTTATTCTGACCTAAAACCATAAAAACCCTAGAAGAAAACCTAGGCAATACCATTCAGGACATAGGCATGGGCAAGGACTACATGTCTAAAACACCAAAAGCAATGGCAACAAAAGCCAAAATTGACAAATGGGATCTAATTAAACTAAAGAGCTTCTGCACAGCAAAAGAAACTACCATCAGAGTGAACAGGCAACCTACAAAATGGGAGAAAATTTTTGTAACCTACTCATCTGACAAAGGGCTAATATCCAGAATCTACGATGAACTCAAATTTACAAGAAAAAACAACCCCATCAAAAAGTGGGCGAAGGATATGAATAGACACTTCTCAAAAGAAGACATTTATGCAGCCAACAGACACATGAAAAAATGCTCATCATCACTAGCCATCAGAGAAATGCAAATCAAAACCACAATGGGATACCATCTCACACCAGTTAGAATGGCCATCATTAAAAAGTCAGGAAACAACAGGTGCTGGAGAGGATGTGGAGAAATAGGAACACTTTTACACTGTTGGTGGGACTGTAAACTAGTTCAACCATTGTAGAAGTCAGTGTGGTGAATTCCTCAGGACCAACCCAAATGTCCAACAACAATAGACTGGATTAAGAAAATGGGCACATATACACCATGGAATACTATGCAGCCATAAAAAATGATGAGTTCATGTCCTTTGTAGGGACATGGATGAAACTGGAAATCATCATTCTCAGTAAACTATCGCAAGGACAAAAATCCAAACACCGCATGTTCTCACTCATAGGTGGGAATTGAACAATGAGAACACATGGACACAGAAAGGGGAACATCACACTCCGGGGACTGTTGTGGGGTGGGGGGAGGGAGGAGGGATAGCATTAGGAGATACACCTAATGCTAAATGACGAGTTAATGGGTGCAGCATACCAACATGGCACATGGATACATATGTAACAAACCTGCACATTGTGCACATGTACCTTAAAACTTAAAGTACAATAATAAAAAATTTTTTTAAAAAGACATTTATGCAGCCAACAGACACATGAAAAAATGCTCATCATCACTGGCCATCATAGAAATGCAAATCAAAACCACAATGAGATACCATCTCACAGCAGTTAGAATGGCGATCATTAAAAATTCAAGAAACAACGGGTGACAGAGAGGATGTGGAGAAATAGGAGCACTTTTACACTGCTGGTGGGACTGTAAACTAGTTCATCCATTGTGGAAGATAGCGTGGCGATTTCTCAAGGATCTAGAACTAGAAATACCATTTGACCCAGCAATCCCATTACTGGGTATATACCCAAAGGATTATAATCATACTGATATAAAGACACATGCACACATGTTTATTGTGGCACTATTCACAATAGCGAAGACTTGGAACCAACCCAAATGTCCAACAATGATAGACTGAATAAAGAAAATGTGGCACATATACACCATGGAATACTATGCAGCCATAAAAAAGAATGAGTTCATGTCTTTGCAGGGACATGGATGAAGCTGGAAACCATCATTCTCAGCAAACTATCACAAGGACAAAAAAACCAAACACCGCATGTTCTCACTTATAGGTGGGAATTGAACAATGAGAACACTTGGACACGGGAAGGGGAACATCACACACCGGGGCCTGTTGTGGGGTAGGGGGAGGGATAGCATTAGGAGATATACCTAATGTAAATGACAAGTTAATGGGTGCAGCACACCAACACGGCACATGTATACATATGTAACAAACCTGCATGTTGTGCACATGTACCCTAGAACTTAAAGTATAATTAAAAAAAAAAATCTAAGGCCTCAAACTATGAAACTACTACAAGAAAATATTGGGGAAACTCTCCAGGACATTGGACTGGGCAAAGATCTCTTTCAAATATTCCATAAGCACAGGCAACTAAAGCAAAACTGGACAAATGAGATCACATCAAGTTAAAAAGCTTCTGCACATCAAAGGAAACAATGAAGTATAGAGATAACCCACAGAATTGGAGTAAATATTTGCAAACTATCCATCTGCCAAGGGATTAATAACCAGAATATACAAAGAACTCAAACAACTCTATAGGAAAAAAATGTAATAATCTGAATCAAAAATGGACAAAAGATCTGAATAGACATTCCTCAGAAGAAGACATACAAGTGGCAAATGGATATATGAAAATGTGCTCAACACCACTGATCATCAGAGAAATGCAAATCAAAACTATGAGATATTATCTCACCTCAGTTAAAATGTCTTTTATCCAAAAGAAAGGCAATAACAAATGCTGACAAGGATATGTAGAAAAAGGAACCCTCATACACTGTCAATGGGAATGGAAATTAGTACAAACACTATGGCGAACAGTTTGAAGGTTCCTCAAAAAAAAAAACTAAAAATAGAGCTACCATATGATCTAGCAATCCTACTGGATACTGCTAGGTATATATCCAGCAGAAATACTGTTACGTATATACCCAAGAGAAAGGAAATCAGTATATCAAAGAGATATCTGCACTCCCATATTTATTGCAGCACTATTCACAATACCCAAGATTTGGAAGCAACCTAAGTGTCCACCAACAGATAAATGGATAAGGAAAGTGTGGTACACATACACAGTGGAGTACTATTCAGCCATAAAAAGAAGGAGAACCTTTCATTTGCTACAAGATGGATGGAATTGGGGATTATTAAGTAAAACAAACCAAACGCAGGCAAACAAACAAATTATTACATTCTCACTTATTTGTGGGAGCTAAAAATTAAAACAATTGAACTCATGAAGATAGAGAGGATGATAATTATCAAAGGCTGGGAAGGGTAGTGGGGAAAGGGTGCGGGGGATAATTAATGGGTTCAAAGATACATGAGATAGAATGAATAAGATCTAGTATTTTATAGCATAACAAGGTGAATACAGTCAATGATAATTTATCATTTTAAAATAACTAAAAGCATATAATTGGATTATATATAACACAAATGATAAATGCTTGAGGTGATGGATAGACACCCCACTTACCCTGATGTGATTATTATGGATTGTATGCTCTACCTGTATCAAAATATCTCATGTACCCCACAAATATATACACCTACTATAGACACATAAAATTGAAAATTAAAAAAATTACTTTGGCAAATTTTATGTTCTATATGTTTTACGATTAAAGATAAAAATAATATAATCTGAGAATGTCCCCAGCTCAGTGACAAGAACACAGTTTGTTGTCAAATGTCAATTTCCTCCTCACCACTCACTGGTGGGACACTTACCTTGGGGTCATGCGAAATAAATCACTCACCTGCAGGTGTTAAAAAATATTAGTCACATCAGTCACATGAAAATAATTAGCTTCTGGAAGTAAGCAGATGGTGGCACGCGAGGAAGAGCACCAGCCACTCTTCTCTGCATCAAAACTTCCTTAAAAGCAGCTTCCAGACATGGACACAGCATCTAGGTGTGGGGTGATGACCAGTGTCAAAGAAAGCAGCCCGGACTCCCCCATCTTGTAGATATTTTACCAAATCAGATAATGAAGACATGGGAGGGAGCGCGCACCCAGGACCACGGGCTACTGAGTTTCCACTCCTTCCCAGTCTCAGAGAAGCTTCCCCCAGCCCAACTCTGACTTCTCTTCCTTCTCAGCCGCATTTCTCCACACACCCTTTGAAGGCTCTGCTCCTCCCACTGTTCCTCCCTCACTCCTCCCACGGCTCCTCCTCGTCCCTCCCCTTTCCTCTCAGACTTGCCTCTGAGCGGAAACTGAAAGTGAAATAGGGAGCTGGCTACCAGCGTTGAGTCCCCTGTAAAGGTGAGTGAACCCCACTAGATCAAGGGACCCCTGCCCTCCTAGGGGACCTCTCTCCCCTGCCCCAGGGTTGCAGAGCCCCTTCCAACCAGTCTCCATCCTTGAGCTGGTCCCATTTGCCCCTTCTCCCACCAGGGATCCCTCAACGCAAGACCAGCTATGCTTCCGGTGCTGGCCCCCTACCCGGGAGGAGGCTGGGGTGTGGACCTGACTGCCGAGTTACCCAGAAGGGGAAGGGGCCCGGCTGCCCCCTACCTGGGAGGAGGCTGGGTTGTGGACGTGACTGTGGAGTTACCCAGAAGGGGAAGGGGCCCGGCTGCCCCCATGCTGGCACCTGACCTGGGATGAGGGCTGGGTGCGGCTGGGATAGCCAGGACTACAGCCTACCCAGGAGGGTAAGGAGTGCAGTGTCGGGGAGGTCTGCAATTCTGGAGACTCCCAGGTCCAAAAGTCCTCCAGAGGTGAGAGGGGCAGGCTGTTTAGGATGTTCAACCAGAAATGTATAGGCCTTCAAAATTATTCTTTGCCCTAGAATAAGTGTTGTCAGAAACTAAACTAAGTTTGGAGCAGCTGAGAAAAGAACCGAGGGAGTGCTGGCCACAGTTCCTGTTGCTCTGTGTGTATACATACATATACACCTACATACATATATGCACCTGACTTCCGCCGTTATAGGAAGGATTAATGAAGATATATTCAAAGCACGAAGTATCTCTGGCACATGGAAGGTACATGGTAAAAAGTAGCTATAATTTCTCAGCAACATGGAGGCCTGTTGGTACCAGACAGGAGATGGATGAGCACTGAGAGTTTAAGCAGGAATGGACATGATGAGAGTAGAACTGTCAACAGCTTTATGAGGTTCTTGCCAATTTTCATTCCCTCTTTTAGGGACTCAGTTTCTCCTTCTGTCTCACTGGATCAATGGACCAAACAATGGAGGATTTCTTGTTATTCAGAACAAGAATAAACTTATTCAACAAACTGTTTGATCAGTGCAAAAGTAATTACTGTTTTTGACATTAATTGTTTTGCCATTAATTTTATGCCTTGTTTTTTGTTTTTTGTTTTTGGTTTTTTTGAGAGGGAGTCTCGCTGTGTCCCCCAGGCTGGAGTGCAATGGCACAATCTTGGCTCACTACAACCTCTGCCTCCCAGGTTCAAGCAATTCTCCTGCCTCAGCCTCCCAAGTAGCTGGGATTACAGGCGCCCACCACCACTCCCAGCTAATTTTTGTATTTTTAGTAGAGACAGGGTTTTACCATATTGGTCAGGCTGGTCTTGAACTCCTGACCTAAAGTGATCCACCCACCTTGGCCTCCCAAAGTGCTGGGATTACAGGTGTGAGCCACCGTGCCTGACCCATTATTTTTATTTTTTATTTTCCTTTGCATCATTTTTTCTTCTTTTTTTAGTATATTTTTAATTTTTGTGGGCATATAGTAGGTATATTTATGGGATATATGGAATATTTTGATACAGGTATACAATGTATAATAATCACATCAGGGTAAGTGGGGCATCTATCACCTCAAGCATTGATCATCTGTGATACTAACTACGCAATTATACTCTTATTTTTCAGTGTACAATTAAATTATTGACTATAGTCACCCTGTTGTACTATCAAATACTAGATCTAATTCACTCCATTTTTGTACCCATTAACCATCCCACCTTCTCCCCCACACACAGACCCTCCCTACTACTCTTCCCAGCCTGTGGTAACCATCTTTCTATTCTCTAACTCCATGAGTTCAACTGTTTTAATTTTTAGCTTCTACAAATGAGTGAGACCATACAATGTTTGTCTTTCTGTGCCTGGCTTATTTCACTTAACATAGTGACCTCCAGTTCCATTCATGTTGTTGTGAATGACAGGATCTCATTATATTTTATGACTGAATAGTACTCCTTGTGTATACGTACCACATTTTCTTTATCCATGTATCTGTTGATGGACACTTAGATTGCTTCCAAATCTTGGCTACTGTGAAACATGCTGCAGTAAACATGGAAGTGTAGATATCTCTTTAATATACTGATTTCCTTTCTTTGGGGTATATACTAGCAGTGGGATTGATGAATCACATGGTAGCTCTATCTTCAGTTTTTTGAAGAACCTCCAAACTGTTCTCTGCAGTGATTGTACTAATTTACCTTCCCACCAACAGCATATGAGTGTACCCTTTTCTCCACACCCTCACCAGCATTTGTTATAGCCTGTCTTTTGGATAAAAGACATTTTAACTGAGATGAGATTATATCTCATTGTAGCTTTGATTTGCATTTTTCTGATAATCAATGATGTTGAGCAACTGTTCATATACCTGTTTGTCATTTGTATGACTTCTTTTGAGAAATGTCTATTCAGATATTTTGTCCATTTTTGAGTCAGATTATTATTTTTTTCCTATAGAGTTGTTTGAGCTCCTTATATATTCTGGTTATTCATCCCTTGTCAGATGGATAGTTTGCAAATATTTACTCCAATTCTGTGTGCTGTCTCTTCACTTTGTGGATTGTTTCCTTTGCTGTGCAGCACCTTTTCAACATGATGTGATCCCATTTGTCCAAGTTTGCTTTGGCTGCCTGTGCTTGTGGGATATTTGAAAGAAATCTTTGCCTAGTCCAATGTCCTGGAGAGTTTTCCCAATGTTTTCTTGTAATAGTTTCGTAGTTTGAGGCCTTAGATTTAAGTCTTTAATCCATTTTGATTTGATTTCTGTATATGGTGAGAGATAGGAGTGCAGTTTCATTCTTCTGCATGTGGATATCCAGTTTTCCCAGCAGCATTTATTGAAGAGACTGTCCTTTCCTCACTGTATGTTCTTGGTACCTTTGTTGAAAATGTGCTCACTGTGGATGTATGGATTTGTTTCTGGGTTCTGTATTCTACTGGTCTATGTGTCTGTTTTTATGCTAGTACCATGCTATTTGGGTTACTTTAGCTCTACAGAATAATTTGACGTCAGGTGATGTGATTCCTCCAGTTTTGTTCTTTTTGCTCAGGATAGTTTTGGCTATTCTGAGTCTTTCGTGATTCCATATAAATTTTAGGATTGTTTTTTCCTATTTTTGTGAAGAATGTCATTGGTATTTTGGTAGGGATTATGTTGACCTTCTGTTTTTCTTACACAGATGTTCTCGTATTCTCTTTTCCCTTTCTTCTTCTCTCCCAGCCAATCCCCCTGAAGGTCTCCACACTGCTGTTGAACAGCACACTTGACAATGGCTTCAGCAGCACGCTTGACAATGATGTGGGAGGAGGTCACATGCCCTGTCTGCCTGGACCCCTTCGTGGAGCCTGTGAGCATCGAGTGTGGCCACAGCTTCTGCCAGGAATGCATCTCTCAGGTTGGGAAAGGTGTGGGCAGCGTCTGTCCTGTGTGCCGGCAGCGCTTTCTGCTCAAGAATCTCCGGCCCAATCGACAGCTAGCCAACATGGTGAACAACCTTAGAGAAATCAGCCAGGAGGCCAGAGAGGGCACACAGGGGGAACAGTGTGCAGTGCATGGAGAGAGACTTCAACTGTTCTGTGAGAAAGATGGGAAGGCCCTTTGCTGGGTGTGTGCCCAATCTCGGAAACACCGTGACCACACCATGGTCCCTCTTGAGGAGGCTGCACAGGAGTACCAGGTGAGGCCTTAGAGACACAAACAGGAAGAAAGAAGATGGGCCCTGGTGAGTGCTTTGTTTTCAGAGCAGGGAATGGGAGAGGACCACCTCTGGATTGGAGGGGTTAGAGAAAGGAGGGGTTTACCTCTCTCCATGTCTAATGTAGGAGGAGAATTATAAGTTAAACCCAACCTCATTCCCCAGGCATAGGAGATACGCATGAGAAAATGCTGCAAGGATTACCCTACCCTATTACTTGGTTTGCATGGGGACTAATAAGCTGTCTTTCCCTGCAGGAGAAGCTCCAGGTGGCATTAGGGGAGCTGAGAAGAAAGCAGGAGTTGGCTGAGAAGTTGGAAGTGGAAATTGCAATGAAGAGAGCAGACTGGAAGGCAAGAATGACATCCTGAAGGGGATCTTAGGCTGGAAGGCTGGGCAGGGTCCAGGGTCCTCAACTCACAGCCTTAACTGTAGCTGTGCCTGTCTGAGCAGTGATAGAGTTGGTCCGTCTCACTCTCCAGAAACCAGCTGCTCTCTAGGTTTCCAGATGGAGGGGAATAAAAATGATGCAGGTTCAAAGGGGAGCTCCCCATCAGGCCTAAAGATAAAGAATCCTGGAAGAAAGTGCTGAGAGGATCTAGCTATACCCTAAAGTTTCGAGATCCTCTGAGTCTAGTCTCAGAGGTGTGACGGCATCAGCACCTGGATGTCTGAGACAAATATCCTAGGAGAAACCCAACTGCTAGCTAAGCCTTTCAGGAAATGACAAGGGCTGTGAGGAATAAACTTAAGGAAACCATCTGACCAGGTGGTTACTTGACCGTGACCAGATCTCTGGTCCAAAATATAATGAAGAATCAATGTTTGTTCTGCACTGATGATTTCCTAGGAAAGTTGGGGCATGTCGGGGATGAGAGGGGAGAATAAGGAGCCCATCCCCAGTAGATCCCAGAAGAGGAACATTTGGGATTGAGGTAGGGCGTGAGTTGGGTTGTGGTGACAAAACAGACCCTCATGTGTCATCGAGTGACCTTCCAGTTACTAACAGGAGAGGAAAAGCAAAGAATGTCCCCAAGCCCCCTTTCCCAGGACTTAGAAGTGGTGGTGTGAGCCTGGCTTTGTGAGGTTGTTGGAGGTGGGAACAGGTGTTTTTTTCTCAGTAACTCACTGAGACAGGAAGACACAGGAGCACATTTGAGTGGTGACTGGGTTTGGAAGAGAGGTTGGAAAAAGTCCCCAATGCCGTATATTCGTGTAGCTGTGGTTGTGTAGGCCAGCTACAGTGTGCCCTCACTAAGTGCATTCCCCTCACTGTCCCGGAAACCTCAACCACCTACCTCCCAAGCAAAATTGTGTGTGTGTGTGCGTGCATGTGTGCATGTGCGCGTGTGTTTTCCCAGACAGCACCAGAGTGGAGTCTCTGGGGAATAGGAAGAGGTACCAATACCTCCATTCCCAAAGCTTGGGAGATTTTCATAAAAACCACCTCTCTTTCCCTTGACACTAAAGAAAACAGTGGAAACACAAAAATCTAGGATTCACGCAGAATTTGTGCAGCAAAAAAACTTCCTGGTTGAAGAAGAACAGAGGCAGCTGCAGGAGCTGGAGAAGGATGAGAGGGAGCAGCTGAGAATCCTGGGGGAGAAAGAGGCCAAGCTGGCCCAGCAGGGCCAGGCCCTGCAGGAGCTCATCTCAGAGCTAGATCGAAGGTGCCACGGCTCAGCACTGGAACTGCTGCAGGTGAGACAGGGAGGGGTTCCCTTCTACGATTCAGGGAATAACTGAAAAAGACCAGAGCTATCTGGAACTGCCATTCAAATAAATGGACACCTGGTCCCTGGAATGTTCTTAAATGAAGTAGAATTCAAACCCATGAATGGTTTGCGTTCAAGACACAAAGTAAAGATGAAAATAAGTACAGGACCTTTTTAAAAATCAATGTATGTTGCACTTAGAATCATTTTGCATCCACCAGTGATACGTTTGCCTCACTGTAGGAAGCTATGGACTAGATGGTCTCACAAGTCCCTTCTGTTCTAACATTCTACAGTTCTTTCCCTACACCTGTTCACTGTCACTCAGAGTGGTCATGAGCCATTGCTTTCTGGTTTGTGCAGAAAACCTAATTGTATTGGGTTGACTTGACAGGCTCTCTTCTGCCCAACATTGAACCAGGCTTTTTATTTATTTATTTATTTATTTTTGAAATGGAGTTTCACTCTTGTTGCCCAGGCTGGAGTGCAATGGCACGATCTTGGCTCACTGCAACCTCCGCCTCCCGGGTTCAAGCGATTCTCCTGCCTCAGCCTCACATCACCACGCCTGGCTAATTTTGCATCCCTAGTAGAGATGAGATTTCTCCATGTTGGTCAGGCTGGTTTCCAGCTCCCAACCTTAGGTGATCTGCCCACCTCAGCCTCCCAAAGTGCTGGGATTACAGGCGTGAGCCACCACACCTGGCCGTGAACCAGGCTTTCTAACACACTTTTGACTGAGTCTAGGAGCCTGCTAGCTCCCATGTAATGGCTCCCAATCCCTGCAACAAAAATATTCTCCATGATTTGCTTTCACATACAGGAAGAGGCAACATTAAGTACCCAAGGGAGCTTTAACTAACCAACCTTTCCTTCCCAAGCAATGCTAGCCCACAAGTGGAATAGAGCAGTTTCTAGACACCTGAACTTGGCCATTCTCTGCCTGTGATTGTTTCTGGGCTTAAGCCAAGCTGGGCTGTATGTCCTCTCTGCCCTCATTTCTTTCTCCCCTGGGGAAAAAAAAAAAAAACTGGTCTTTGAGTCAGAGTCCTGAAACTGATAACCCTTCCCTAGCTGTAGGTCACATCCATGCTGGGCTTCTGGTTACCTCACAAGCAGCCACACATCCTTTCTGCTTCAAGCTGGTCAGAATCATCTTTGGGGCCTTGGACTAGAGGAAGGCGAGGAACAGTGCCCCAGGGACCAAAGATGGATCACATCACCCACAGGGCTGATGTCTCAGTGGCGATCCAGCAATCCAGAACTTACTTTCTGTCTCTTTTCTCCTCAGGAGGTGATAATTGTCCTGGAAAGGTAAGGAGGAGTTTTCTTTGTTAGAAGAGGGGCCAGCAGAAAGCATGTATGCCTATGACAAAGGTTATTGAATTAGAAGTACATGCACTGAAGTTTTCCCCATCTGGCTTCCTATTCTCAAAAACTTCATTCTCTATAAAATATTTTCTGGTCTCAGAAAGTAAAGCCCTGCCAAACAGGGAAATCCTGGGAAGTTCTGGGTCTTCCCAGAATTCAGACTACTGGGACATGGCTTGCTGGGACTCCTTTTCTCAGTGGAATCTAACCAGTTACCTCCCAAAAAGAGCCATGAGTAAGACCCACAGTGTGGGCAAGACTTCTTGAGGTTCCTTGCAGAAGTGATTCAGCCTGTCTCAGATGGCTTGCCTATAAAATGAAATTGAATGAATTTGCCAGGTGACCTCAGGCTTAGACAGGAGAGACAGACTGTCCACATGCTGCAGAGCCTCCTATAACCAGGAATTCCTGGGTAGAAACTAAATTCTGCATTGTTTGCCTCTCACACCCACCCCTGGAGACTTGAACACCAGAGGTGTTTGTAAATTTGAGTTGAATTAAATTATCAGAGTCCTCCACAATGGAGGTTATAGTGTTAGGGTTTAGGATAGGAGTAGGAGACAGGAGTCTCAAACTCTCTTTCCCCCAGGAGTGAATCCTGGAACCTGAAGGACCTGGATATTGCCTCTCCAGAACTCAGGAGTGTGTGCCATGTGCCAGGGCTGAAGAAGATGCTGAGGACATGTGCAGGTGAGGCAAGTTCTAGTTTTGTGGGGGATAATGGGGTGCAGAGTAGATCCCAGGGTCAGGGAGCCTGGATGGCAACTTGGAGGAGAGATGGCAGGTCAGAGCAGGGGGAACAGAGATGGAGGTAAGAAAGATGGTTTCTTCAAAGGTCAGGACCAAGGCCAGAACTGGCTGAATGGTCATTTCCCCACACAAGGAGGTTCACCCCTCATGCTTACCCTGGAGTTTACACAAAATCCCCCCACCACAGGCACAGAGTTAGTGACTCCCCCCATGCAAGGCCTGACTGTGGTCCTCTCTCTGCAGTCCACATCACTCTGGATCCAGACACAGCCAATCCGTGGCTCATACTTTCAGAAGATCGGAGACAAGTGAGGCTTGGAGACACCCAGCAGAGCATACCTGGAAATGAAGAGAGATTTGATAGTTATCCTATGGTCCTGGGTGCCCAGCACTTCCACTCTGGAAAACATTACTGGGAGGTAGATGTGACAGGAAAGGAGGCCTGGGACCTGGGTGTCTGCAGAGACTCTGTGCGCAGGAAGGGGCACTTTTTGCTTAGTTCTAAGAGTGGCTTCTGGACAATTTGGTTGTGGAACAAACAAAAATATGAGGCTGGCACCTACCCCCAGACTCCCCTCCACCTTCAGGTGCCTCCATGCCAAGTTGGGATTTTCCTGGACTATGAGGCCGGCATGGTCTCCTTCTACAACATCACTGACCATGGCTCCCTCATCTACTCCTTCTCTGAATGTGCCTTTACAGGACCTCTGCGGCCCTTCTTCAGTCCTGGTTTCAATGATGGAGGAAGAAACACAGCCCCTCTAACCCTCTGTCCACTGAATATTGGATCACAAGGATCCACTGACTATTGATGCCTTTCTCTGAACACTGCCACTCTCCCCATTGGCACCACTTCTCAGCCACAAACCCTGCCCCTTTTCCCCATGAACTCTGAACCACCTTTGTCTCTGCAGAGGCATCCGGATCCCAGCAAGCGAGCTTTAGCAGGGAAGTCACTTCACCATCAACATTCCTGCCCCAGATGGCCTTGTGATTCCCTCCAGTGAAGCAGCCTCCTTATATTTGGCCCAAACTCATCTTGATAAACCAAAAACATGTTTCTGCCTTCTTTATGGGACTTAAGTTTTGTTTTCTCCCTCCATCTCTAGGGTGTCATCTTTGGTGAGATCTCTATTATATCTTGTATGGTTTGCAAAAGGGCTTCCTAAAAATAAAAAATAAAATTTAAAAAACTGTGCCTCAGTCTATCCCATTCAGTCTTTGTTCCTTAATCCTGAAATACTTGAGAACTCTGAATATGATTAATAGTGATGTGTCTTTAACATTGCACATGCTTTTCATGTCTAGACTGTCCCCTCTTCTCCATTTGAAATGTTTGAACTTGGACTGAAGACCCAGGTCAAGTCTTCTGTACTTCCCCATCATCACCTTCCCTGTCATAGCTGCTGTGGTGATAGAAGGCCATTTGGGCTCTGATCGCTGTCCGAGGGGATATTAACTCCATACCATGAGGGAACACCTGCTTTTGAAATACAAAGTTCTCCTGGGGCTGGGGTAGCTCTGTGACCTCTGCATCTCTGACCCTCACAGACCTGAAGCACCTTCGGTCCATGTTCTCAGTAAGTGATGAGTGACAACATCAAAGTTCTTGGAGCTCTCTGGGGCTGCCCCATGCTTTCAGTGTTCTAGACAACTGGCCAACTCCTGTGCCCCTTGGAATATCCAATTTTAATGTTATTTCTCTCTGGAATGCGCCTTTCTTGGGCAAAGTTTTCTGACTTTTCCAGAAGAGTAAATGTTGCATCCGCTAAGGGATAAAGAAAAAGGGGGTGTGTGCTGTGGGTGTGACCACATCCCCAATCATGAGGAAGGGATTTGGAGCCTGAAGAAATGTGTGTCTGTGTCAGCATGTGCTCACATTCGGCAGGTGAGGCCATGAGTATTAGGAAGAAAGGGACCATCTTGTCTTCCAGAAGCTTCCACTGCAGAGGATGAGGTATCCTTTCAGGCAAGGTGAGGAGAGACTGTGTGGAGGTGAGAAGAGAACACAGCAGCAAAGAGTAATAGTGAAGCATGGCTTCATCTTCTTCCTGTCTCTATGACCAGGCTAACACCCCTAAAACTCCTGCCCCCAGCCCCATGCCTCCTACTTGAATGGTTTGGATGAGGAAAGAAGAGGTTGAAAGGATATGGAAAGAAAGCCAAACGAAGGAGCTAAGTTCCTGGACACAGCCACTAACAAGCCCTCTCTAGCATGTGCAGCTCAGGCCTGTGCCCCAGGGCTGGGGCTTTGGGATGGGATGACAGAGAGAAGAGGAGCAGGGGCTGTAGCAAGGTCAAAGATGCATCTCTGGGAAGGGAAGGGCCCAGCATCTGACAGCTTCTGCAGACAGATCCAGGAGTGTGGGGGTGGTCTCTGGTGTCAAAGTAAAGGATGAGACATAGACTCCCTCTAGAGTGTTCCCATAAGTGGGTCATGGCAACTTCCTTCTCCTACCTTCTTTCAAACCCAGAGCATCTCTCATTGTTGCCACTTCCCCCCTCAGCTCTCTCTGACAAAAAGCCATTCTCCCTGTTCCCATCCCTTTCCTTCCAGTTTTAGACTTCTCAGCCCTGGATGATTCTGCTTCATTCCACCTGCCCTAACCCCTCTTCCTTTGAACTACTCCCCAACACACACACAGACATGTGCATGCACACATGACACATCCCTGGCTCTCAACCCACCTTGTTCTTGGCCTCAACTTTGACCTAGATCTCAGAGGGCTACCAGTAGATCCTGTCAAGGTCCCACCATGGGGGTAAAGGTCAAAGCATAGAAGCCTGTGGAGCTGGTCTCCCTAAGTCTCTTGCAGGAATTGTCCGAGCCTGGTGAGGGACCGCAGGTGGGGAGGTTAAGGTGTGGAAGGAGCTAGAGGGAGTTAGTGCATGCCCAGGGGGGTGTGGGTCACTGCACCACGTGACTGACTGCTGCTTTGTTGATGAAATTTCCTCCTGGTTTTTAGTTCCTAAAACCAAGGGATTGGGGCTGAAATTCTCCCAGCCATGCACATCCTGATTATAATGAAGTTGATTTAAAAAGCGTTTCAGAAAAAGAAAAAAAAAAGGCAGAGCATTTCAGATACCACAGGCCTTTCTTAATGTGAGGGACACTTGCTTAGAGACATAGAATGTGCCCTCTCCTAGCCCCCTTGTGATTCTGCCTTGGGAACTGTTTCAACAGAGAGGTTTTCAGTACCTGTTCTGTGCAGGCCCTAGAGGAAGAACCCATAGCCTTCTCCAAGCCTCTTTGTCTGTAGGGACAGCTCCAACAACAGGGAGCAGCAGTACATGTAAAGCTAGTTCTGCCCTATGGAGAGAAGGGACCCTAAGTCCTGTGGTGATGTTGTCTGAGAAGGGTGTGGATGTCAGAGCTTGACCATTGCACCCCCTGTGCCTAACACAGTGCTAGGGACAAAGCAGATTTCAGAAAATAGCTATTGGAATGCATCTCAGAAGTCCAGCTGAAATTTCACTTGGACCGATGTTGCGAGAGTATCTTATCTGTATAAGACTAAATATTTACACAGACTCCACTTCCAGGGGAAGTGATTGATACAATAGAATGGTCAAAAAGGCATTTCCCACTGTAGTTACAAAATGCATTGTTCTCCCTCTTTCCCCCTACTTTTGAAGTTTAAAAGTCCTCAAGCTTCTTTGGAAATTCAAGAGGGAAGTAGGAGCTCCAAGAGGAAGCCCCAGTAGTGCCAGACTGGTTTTCTCGATCAGTGGTCCCCAACCATTTTGGTACCAGGGGCCTGTTTCATGGAAGATACTTTTTCCATGGATTAGGGGGGTTGGTTTTGGGATGAAACTGTTCCACCTCAGATTATACCAGGCATTAGATTCTCATAAGGAGCACGCAACCTAGGTCCCTCACATGTGCAGTTCACAATAGAGTTCATGTTCTTATGAGAATCTAATGCTGCCACTGATCTGACAGGAGGTGGAATTCAGGCAGTAATGCTCACCTGCTACTCACTTCCTGTTGTGTGGCCCAGTTCCTAACAGGCCATGGACCTGTACCAGTCTATGGCCAGGGGGTTGGAGCTCCTGTTCTTGACGATCAGGGATGTGTAGTTTTTTACATTTTTTATTGACATAAATGTGCATTCAGAAAAGTGCACATAGCATTCACATCAGTGATTCTTTTTGTAAAAAGTTGAATAGAAACCTGTAATAGAATCCATACAGAACCAGAACATTCTCACCACCCCAGCAGATCCAAATGAGCTCCCTTCAAGTCACAGCCCATGAAGGTAATCACTATCCTCAGATATACAACTCTATTTGTTTTGATATTTTGAATCTATGTAACTACAGTACCCATTCTTTTATGCCTAACTTCATTTTATTTTTTTATTCTCTTATACTTTAAGTTCTAGGGTACACATGCAGAATGTGCAGGATTGCTACACAGGTATACAAGTGCAGTGGTAGTTTGCTGCACCCATCAACCCGTCTTCTACATTATGTATTTCTCCTAATGCTATCCCTCCCCCAGCCCGCCACCCCCTGAAAGGCCCTGGTGTGTGATGATCCCTGCCCTGTGTCCAAGTGTTCTCATTGTTCAATTGCCACCTATGAGTGAGAACATGCAGGTGTTTGGTTTTCTGTCCTTGTGACAGTTTGTTGGGAATGATGGTTACCAGCTTCATCCATGTCCCTACAAAGGACATGAATTCATCCTTTTTTATGGCTGCATAGTATTCCATGGTGTATATGTGCCACATTTTCTTTATCCAGTCTATCACTGATGGACAACATTTGGGTTGGTTCCAAGTATTTGCTATTGTAACACACGTGTGCATGTGTCTTTATAGCAGCATGATTTATAATCCTTTCGGTATGTATCTAGTAATGGGATTGCTGGGTCAAATGGTATTTCTAGTTCTAGATCCTTAAGGAATTGCCACACTGTCTTCCACAATGGTTGAACTAACTTACACCTCCACCAACGATGTAAAAGTGTTCCTATCTCTCCACATCCTCTCCAGCATCTGTTGTTTCCTGACTTTTTAATGATCGCCGTTCTAACTGGTGTGAGATGGTATCTCATGGTGGTTTTGATTTGCATTTCTCTGATGACCAGTGATGATGAGCATTTTTTCATGTGTCTTTTGGCTGCATAAATGTCTTCTTTTGAGAAGTGTCTGTTCATATCCTTTGCCCAATTTTTAATGGAGTTGTTTTTTTCTTGTAAATTTGTTGGAGTTCTTTGTAGATTCTAGATATTAGCCCTTTGTCAGATGGGTAGATTGCAAAAATTTCTCCCATTCTGTAGGTTGCCTGTTCACTCTGATGGTAGTTTCTTTTGCCATGCAGAAGGTCTTTAGTTTAGTTAGATCCCATTTGTCAATTGGGGCTTTTGTTGCCATTGCTCTTTGTGTTTTAGTCATGAAGTCCTTGCCCATGCCTATGTCCTGAATGGTATTGCCTAGGTTATCTTCTAGGGTTTTTATGGTTTTAGGTCTAACATTTAAGTCTTTAATCCATCTTGAATTAATGTTTGTATAAGGTGTAAGGAAGGGATCCAGTTTCAGCTTGCTACATATGGCTAGCCAGTTTTCCCAGCACCATTTATTAAATAGGGAATCCTGTCCCCATTGCTTGTTTTTATCAGGTTTGTGAAAGATCAGATGGCTGTAGATGTGTGGTGTTATGTTCTGAGGCCTCTGTTCTGTTCCATTGGTCTAGATATCTCTTTTGGTACCACTACATGCTGTTTTGGTTACTATAGCCTTGTAGTATAGTTTGAAGTCAGGTACCATGATGCCTCCAGCTTTGTTCTTTTTGCTTAGGATTGTCTTGGCAATGTGGGCTCTTTTTTGGTTCCATATGAATTTTAAAGTAGTTTTTTCCAATTCTATGAAGAAAGTCATTGTAGCTTGACAGGGATAGCATTGAATCTATAAATTACCTTGGGCAGTATGGCCATTATATTGATTCTTCCTATCCATGAGCATGGAATGTTCTTCCCTTTGTGTCCTCTTTTATTTCATTGAGCAGTGGCTTGTAATTCTCCTTGAAGAGGTCCTTCACATCCCTTGTAAGTTGGATTCCTAGGTATTTTATTCTCTTTGCAGCAATTGTGAATGGGAGTTCACTCATGATTTGGCTCTCTGTCTGTTATTGGTGTATAGGAATGCTTGTGTTTTTGCACGTTGATTTGTATCCTGAGGCTTTGCTGAAATTGCTTATTACCTTGATATTTTGGGCTGAGACAGTAGGGTTTTCTAAATATACAATCATGTTATCAGCAAACAGGGACAATTTGACTTCCTCTTTTCCTTATTGAATACCCTTTATTTCTTTCTCCGGCCTGATTGCCCTGGCCATAACTTCCAACACTATGTTGAATAGGATTGGTGAGAGAGGGTATCCTTGTCTTGTGCCAGTTTTCAAAGGGAATGCTTCCAGTTTTTGCCCATTCAGTATAATATTGGCTGTGGGTTTGTCATAGATAACTCTTATTATTTTGAGATACATCCCATCAATACCTAATTGATTGAGAGTTTTTAGCATGAAGGGCTGTTGAATTTTGTTGAAGGCCTTTATCACATCTATTGAGATAATCATGTGGTTTTTGTCATTGGTTCTGTTTATGTGATGGATTACATTTATTGATTTACGTATGTTGAACCAGCCTTGCATCCCAGGGATGAAGCCAACTTGATCACGGTGGATAAGCTTTTTGATGTGCTGCTGGATTCAGTTTGCCAGTATTTTATTGAGGATTTTTGCATCAATGTTCATCAGGGATATTGGTCTAAAATTCTCTTTTTTTGTGTCTCTGCCAGGCTTTGGTATCAGGATGATGCTGGCCTCATCAAATGAGTTAGGGAGGATTCCCTCTTTTTCTATTCATTGGAATAGTTTCAGAATGAATGGTACCAGCTCCTCTGTGTACCTCTGGTAGAATTTGGCTGTGAATCCATCTGGTCCTGGACTTTTTTTGGTTGGTAAGCTATTAATTATTGCCTCAATTTCAGAGCCTGTTATTGGTCTATTCAGAGATTCAACTTCTCCCTGGTTTAGTCTTTGGGAGGGTGTATGTGTCCAGGAATTGATCCATTTCTTCTAGATTTTCTAGTTCATTTGTGTAGAGGTGTTTATAGTATTCTCTAATAGTAGTTTGTATTTCTGTGGAATCAGTGGTGATATCCCCTTTATTATCTTTTTTATTGCATCTATTTGATTCTTCTCTCTTTTCTTCTTTATTATTCTTGCTAGCAGTCTATCAATTTTGTTGATCTTTTCAAAAAAACCAGCTCCTGGATTCACTGATTTTTTGAAGGGTTTTTTTTTGTGTCTCTATCTCCTTCAGTTCTGCTCTGATCTTAGCTATTTCTTGCCCTCTGTTAGCTTTTGAATTTTTTTGGTCTTGCTTCTCTAGTTCTTTTAATTGTGATGTTAGAGTGTCAATTTTAGATCTTTTCTGCTTTCTTTTGTGGGCAATTTAGTGCTATAAATTACCCTCTACACACTGCTTTAGCTGTGTCCCAGAGATTCTGGTATGTTGTGTCTTTGTTCCATTGGTTTCAAAGAACATCTTTATTTCTGCCTTCATTTCGTTATTTACCCAGTAGTCATTCAGGAGCAGGTTGTTCAGTTTCCACTTAGTTGTGCAGTTTTGAGTGAGTTTCTTAATCTTGAGTTCTAATTTGATTGCACTGTGGTCTGAGAGCCAGTTTGCTGTGATTTCTGTTCTTTTACATTTGCTGAGGAGTGCTTTACTTCCAACTATGTGGTCAATTTTAGAATAAGTGTGATGTGGTGCTGAGAAGAATGTATATTCTGTCAATTTGGGGTGGAGAGCTCTATAAATGTCTATTAGGTCTGCTTGGTGCAGAGCTGAGTTCAAGTCCTGGATATCCTTGTTAACCTTCTGTCTCGTTGATCTGTCTAATATTGACAGTGGGGTGTTAAAGTCTCCCATTATTATTGTGTGGGAATCTAAGTCTCTTTGTAGGTCTCTAAGAACTTGCTTTATGAATCTGGGTGTTCCTGTATTGGGTGCATATATATTTAGGATGGTTAGCTCTTCTTGTTGAATTGATCCCTTTACCATTATGTAGTGGCCTTGTCTCTTTTGATCTTTGTTTGTTTAAAGTCTGTTTTATCAGAGACTAGGATTGCAACCCCTACTTTTTTTTTTTTGCTTTCCATTTGCTTGGTAAATCTTCCTCCATCCCTTTATTTTGAGCCTGTATGTGTCTTTACACGTGAGATGGGTCTCCTGAATACAGCACACTGATGGATCTTGACTCTATCCAATTTGCCAGTCTGTGTCTTTTAACTGGGGCATTTAGCCCATTTACATTTAAGGTTAATATTGTTATGTGTGAATTTGATCCTGTCATTATGATGTTAGCTGGTTATTTTGCTCGTTAGTTGATGCAGTTTCTTCATAGCATCGATGATCTTTACAATTTGGCATATTTTTGCAGTGGCTGGTACCACTTGTTTCTTTCCATGTTTAATGCTTCCTTCAGGAGCTCTTATAAGGCAGGCCTGGTGGTGACAAAATCTCTCAGCATTTGCTTGTCTGTAAATGATTTTATTTCTCCTCACTTATGAAGCTTAGTTTGGCTGGATATGAATTCCGGGTTGAAAATTCTTTTCTTTAGGAATGTTGAATATTGGCCCCCACTCTCTTCTGGCTTGTAGGGTTTCTGCTGAGAGATCAGCTGTTAGTCTGATGGGTTTCCCTTTGTGGGTAACCCAACCTTTCTCTCTGGCTGCCCTTAACATTTTTTCTTTCATTTCAACCTTGTTGAATCTGACAATTATGTGTCTTGGGGTTGCTCTTCTCAAGGAGTATCTTTGTGGTGTTCTCTGTATTTCCTGAATTTGAATGTTGGCCTGCCGTGCTAGGTTGGGGAAGTTCTCCTAGGTAATATCCCGAAGAGTGTTTTCCAACTTGGTTCCATTCTCCCCATCACTTTCAGGTACACCAATCAGACGTAGATTTGGTCTTTTCACATAGTCCCATATTTCTTGGAGGCTTTTTACTCTTTTTTCTCTAACCTTTTCTTCTCACCTTATTTCATTAATTTGATCTTCAATCACTGATACCCTTTCTTCCACTTAATCGAATTGGCTATTGAAGCTTGTGCATGCATCATGAAGTTCTCGTGCCATGGTTTTCAGCTCCATCTGGTCATTTAAGGTCTTCTCTACACTGTTTATTATAGTTAGCCATTTGTCTAACCTATTTTCAAGGTTTTTAGCTTCCTTGCGATGGGTTTGCACATGTTCCTTTAGCTTGGAGAAGTTTATCACCAACCTTCTGAAGCCTATTTCTGTCAACTTATCAAAGTCATTTTCCATCCAGCTTTGTTCCGTTGCTGGCAAGGAGCTGTGATCCTTTGGAGGAGAAGAGTTGCTTTGGTTTTTAGAATTTTCAGCTTTTCTGTTCTGGTTTCCCCCCATTTTTGTTCTTTTTGTCTACCTTTGGTCTTTGATGTTGGTGACCTACAGATGGGGTTTTGGCATAGATGTCCTTTTTTTTAATGTTGATGCTATTCCTTTCTGTTTGTTAGTTTTTCTTTTAATCATCAGGTTCCTCAGCTGCAGGTCTGTTTGAGTTTGCTGGAGGTCCACTGCAGACCTGTTTGCCTAGGTATCACCAGCGCAGCCTGCAGAACAGAAAATATTGCTTCCTGATCCTTCTTCTGGAACCCTCATCCCAGAGGGGCACCTGCCCATATGAGGTGTCTGTCAGCCCCTGCTGGGAGGTGTCTCCCAGTTAGGCTACATGGGGGTCAGGGACCCACTTGAGGAGGCACTTTGTCTGTTCTCAGAGCTCAAACACCATGCAGGGAGAACCACTGCTCTATTCAGAGCTGTCAGACAGGGACGTTTAAGTCTGCAGAAGTGGTCTGCCGCCTTTTGTTCAGCTATGCCCTGCTCACAGAGGTGGAGTCTATAGAGGCCATAGGCCTTGTTGAGCTGTGGTGGGCTCCGTGCAGTTCTAGCTTCCTGGCCCCTTTGTTTACCTACTCAAGCCTCAGCAATGGTGGATGCCCCTCCCCCAGCCAGACTGCTGCCTCTGAGTTCAATCTCAGACTGCTGCACTAGCAATGAGCAAGGCTCCATGGGCATGGGGCCTGCCGACCCAGGCACAGGAGAGAATTTCCTTGTCTGCCAGTTGCTAAGACCTGGGAAAAGCGCAGTATTTGGGATTCAGTGTCCCATTTTTCCAGGTACAGTCTGTCATGGCTTCCCTTGGCTAGGAAATGGAAATTCCCCTGACCCCTTGTGCTTCCCAGGTGAGGTGATGCCCCACCCTGCTTTAGCTCACCCTCCATGGATTGCACCCACTCTCCAACCAGTTCCACTGAGATGAACCAGGTACCTCAGCTGCAAATGCAGAAATCACCCGTGTTCTGCATCAATCACGCTGGGAGCTGCAGACCAGAGCTCTTCCTATTTGGCCATCTTGAAGTCTAGCTTCATTTTAGTTTCATGTTTGTGACTTAACATTATAAGATTCATCCTTATTATTTCTTGTAATTGCAATCCATTCATACCATTGCTGTTTTATATTTTATTGCATAGACATACTACAACTTATTTATCCATTCTATTGTTAATGACATTTAGGTAATTTCCAGTTTGAGGCTATTAAAATATAAGTAGGTGGAGCCAAGATGGCCGAATAGGAACAGCTCTAGTCTATAGCTCCCAGGGTGAGCGACACAGAAGATGGGTGATTTCTGCATTTCCAACTGAGGTACCAGGTTCATCTCACTGGCAAGTGTCGGAAAGTGGGTGCAGGACAGTGGGTGCAGCACACTGAGCATGAGCCAAAGCAGGGTGAGGCATTGCCTCACCCAGGAAGTGCAAGGGGTCAGGGAATTCCCTTTCCTAGTCAAAGAAAGGGGTGACAGACAGCACCTGGAATATCAGGTCACTCCCACCCTAATACTGCGCTTTTCCAATGGTCTTAGCAAACAGCACACCAGGAGATTATATCCCGTGCCTGACTCAGAGGGTCCTACGCCCATGAAGCCTCACTCACTGCTAGCACAGCAGTCTGAGATCAAACTGCAAGGCAGCAGCGAGGCTGGGGGAGGGGCGCCCGCCATTGCCCAGGCTTGAGTAGGTAAACAAAGCAGCCAGGAAGCTCGAACTGGGTGGAGCCCACCATAGCTCAAGGAGGCCTTCCTGCCTCTGTAGGCTCCACCTCTGGGGGCAGGGCATAGACAAACAAAAGGCAACAGAATCCTCTGCAGACTTAAATGTCCCTGTCTCACAGCTTTGAAGAGAGAAGTGGTTCTCCCAGCATGCAGCTGGAGATCTGAGAATGGACAGACTGCCACCTCAAGTGAGTCCCTGACCCCCAAGTAGCCTAACTGGGAGGCACCCCCCAGTAGGGGCAGACTGACACCTCACACCACTGGGTACTCCTCTGAGACAAAACTTCCAGAGGAACAATCATACAGCAACATTTCCTGTTCACCAATATCTGCTGCTCTGCAGCCTCCGCTGCTGATACCCAGGCAAACAGGGTCTGGAGTGGACCTCCAGCAAACTCCAACAGACAGGCAGCTGAGGGTCCTGACTGTTTCAAGGAAAACTAACAAACAGTAAGGACATCCACACCAAAACCCCATCTGTATATCACCATCACCAAAGACCAAAGGTAGACAAAACCACAAAGATGGGGAAAAACAGAGCAGAAAAACTGGAAACTCTAAAAATCAGAGTGCCTCTCCTCCTCCAAAGGAACGCAGCTCCTCACCAGCAACGGAAAAAAGCTGAATGGAGACTGACTTTCACGAGTTGAGAGAAGTCTTCAGAAGATCAAACTACACCGAGCTAAAGGAGGAAGTTCGAACCCATGGCAAAGAAGTTAAAAACCTTGAAAAAAATTAGACAAATGGCTAACTAGAATAACCAATGCAGAGAAGTCCTTAAAGGACTTGATAGAGCTGAAAACCAAGGCACAAGAACTACGTGATGAATGCACAAGCCTCAGCAGCCGATTCAATCAACTGGAAGAAAGGGTATCAGTGATGGAAGATCAAATGAATGAAATGAAGTGAGAAGAGAAGTTTAGAGAAAAAAGAATAAAAAGAAATGAACAAAGCCTCCAAGAAATATGGGACTATGTGAAAAGACCAAATCTACATCATCTGATTGGTGTACCTGAAAGTGACGGAGAGAATGGAACCAAGTTGGAAAACACTCTGCAGGATATTATACAGGAGAACTTCCCCAATCTAGCAAGGCAGGCCAACATTCAGATTCAGGAAATACAGAGAAGCCACAAAGATACTCCTCGAGAAGAGTAACTCCAAGACACATAATTATCAGATTCACCGAAGTTGGAATGAAGGAAAAAATGTTAAGGGCAGCCAGAGAGAAAGGTTGGGTTACCCACAAAGGGAAACCCATCAGACTAACAGCTGATCTCTCGGCAGAATCTCTAGAAGCCAGAAGAGAGTGGGGGCCAATATTCAACATTCTTAAAGAAAAGAATTTTCAACCCAGAATTTAATATCCAGCCAAACTAAGCTTCATAAGTGAGGAGAAATAAAATCCTTTACAGACAAGCAAATGCTGAGTGATTTTGTCACCACCAGGCCTGCCCTAAAGGGGCTCCTGAAGGAAGCACTAAACATGGAAAGAACAACCGGTACCAGCCACTGCAAAAACATGCCAAATTGTAAAAACCATCAAGGCTAGGAAGAAACTGCATCAACTAACGAGCAAAATAACCAGCTAACGTCATAATGACAGGATCAAATTCACACATAACAATATTAACCTTAAATGTCAATGGGCTAAATGCTCCAATCAAAAGACACAGACTGGCAAATTGGATAAAGACTCAAGACCCATCAGTGCGCTGTATTCAGGAAACCCATCTCACATGCAGAGACACACATAGGCTCAAAATAAAGGGATGGAGGAAGATCTACCAAGCAAATGGAAAACAAAAAAGGCAGGGGTTGCAGTCCTAGTCTCTGATAAAACAGACTTTAAACAAACAAAGATCAAAAGAGACAAACAAGGCCATTACATAATGGTAAAGGGATCAATTCAACAAGAAGAGCTAACTATCCTAAATATATATGCACCCAACACAGGAGCACCCAGATTCATAAAGCAAGTCCTTAGAGACCTACAAAGAGACTTAGACTCTCACACAACAATAATGGAAGATTTTAACACTCCACTGTCAATATTAGACAGATCGATGAGACAGAAAGTTAACAAAGATATCCAGGAATTGAACTCAGCTCTGAAACAAGAGGACCTAATAGACATCTACAGAACTCTCCACCCCAAATCAACAGAATATACATTCTTCTCAGCACCACACTGCACTTTTTCCAAAATTGACCACATAGTTGGAAGTAAAGCACTCCTCAGCAAATGTAAAAGAACAGAAATCATAACAAACTGTCTCTCAGACCACAGTACAATCAAACTAGAAATCAGGATTAAGAAACTCACGCAAAACTGCTCAACTATATGGAAACTGAACAACTTGCTTCTGAATGACTACTGGGTACATAATGAAATGAAGGCAGAAATAAAGATGTTCTTTGAAACCAAAGAGAGCAAAGACACAACCTACCAGAATCTCTGGGACACATTCAGAGCAGTGTGTAGAGGGAAATTTATAGCACTAAATACCCACAAGAGAAACCAGGAGAGATCTAAAATTGACACCCTAACATCACAATTAAAAGAACTAGAGAAGCAAGAGAAAACCATTCAAAAGCTAGCAAAAGGCAAGAAATAGTAAGATCAGAGCAGAACTGAAGGAAATAGAGATACAAAACACCCTTCAAAAAATCAATGAATCCAGGAGCCGGTTTTTTGAAAAGATCAACAAAATTGATAGACCACTAGCAAGACTAATAAAGAAGAAGAGAGAGAAGAATCAAACAGATGCAATAAAAAATGAAAAAGGGGATATCACCACCGATCCCACAGAAATACAAACTACCATCAGAGAATACTATAAACACCTCTACACAAATAAACTACAAAATCTAGAAGAAATGGATAAATTCGTGGACACATACACCCTCCCAAGACTAAACCAAGAAGAAGTTGAATCTCTGAATAGACCAATAACAGGCTCTGAAGTTGAGGCAATAATTAATAGCTTACCAACCAAAAAAAGTCCAGGACCAGATGGATTCACAGCCGAATTCTACCAGAGGTACAAGGAGGAGCTGGTACCATTCCTTCTTAAACTATTCCAATGAATAGAAAAAGAGGGAATCCTCCCTAACTCATTTGATGAGGCCAGCATCATCCTGATACCAAAGCCTGGCAGAGACACAACAAAAAAAGAGAATTTTAGACCAATATACCTGATGAACATTGATGCAAAAATCCTCAGTAAAATACTGGCAAACTGAATCCAGCAGCACATCAAAAAGATTATCCACCGTGACCAGGTTGGCTTCATCCCTGGGATGCAAGGCTGGTTCAACATATGCAAATCAATAAACGTAATCCAGCATATAAACAGAATCAACAACAAAAACCATATGATTATCTCAATAGATGCAGAAAAGGCCTTTGACAAAATTCAACAACCTTCATGCTAAAAACTCTCAATAAATTAGGTATTGATGGGATGTATCTCAAAATAATAAGAGTTATCTATGACAAACCCACAGCCAATATCATACTGAACGGACACAAACGGGAAGCATTCCCTTTGAAAACTGGCACAAGACAGGGATGCCCTCTCTCACCAATCCTATTCAACATAGTGTTGGAAGTTCTGGCCAGGGCAATCAGGCAGGTGAAGGAAATAAAGGGTATTCAAGCAGGAAAAGAGGAAGTCAAATTGTCCCTGTTTGCAGATGACATGATTGTATGTCTAGAAAACCCCATCGTCCCAGCCCAAAATCTCCTTAAGCTGATAGGCAAATTCAGCAAAGTCTCAGGATACAAAATCAATGTGCAAAAATCACAAGCATTCTTATACACCAATAATAGACAAACAGAGAGCCAAATCATGAGTGAACTCCCATTCACAATTGCTTCAAAGAGAATAAAATACCTAGGAATCCAACTTACAAGGGACATGAAGGACCTCTTCAAGGAGAACTACAAACCACTGCTCAATGAAATAAAAGAGGAACAAACAAATGGAAGAACATTCCATGCTCATGGGTAGGAAGAATCAATATCGTGAAAATGGCCATACTGCCCAAGGTAATTTATAGATTCAATGCCATCCCCAGCAAGCTACCAATGACTTTCTTCACAGAATTGGAAAAAACTACTTTAAAGTTCATATGGAACCAAAAAAGAGCCCACATTGCCAAGTCAATCCTAAGCCAAAAGAACAAAGCTGGAGGCATCACACTACCTGACTTCAAACTATACTACAAGGCTACAGTAACCAAAACAGCATGGTACTGGTACCCAAACAGAGATATAGACCAATGGAACAGAACAGAGATAATGCTGCATATCTACAACCATCTGATCTTTGACAAATCTGACAAAAACAAGAAATGGGGAAACGATTCCCTATTTAATAAATGATGCTGGGAAAACTGGCTAGCCATATGTAGAAAGCTGAAACTGGATTCCTTCCTTAGACCTTATACAAAAATTAATTCAAGATGGATTAAAGACTTAAATGTTAGACCTAAAACCATTAAAACCCTAGAACAAAACCTAGGCAATACCATTCAGGACACAGGCATGGGCAAGGGCTTCATGTCTAAAACACCAAAAGCAATGGCAACAAAAGCCAAAATTGATAAATGGGATCTAATGAAACTAAAGAGCTTCTGCACAGCAAAAGAAACTACCATCAGAGTGAACAGGCAACCTACAGAATGGGAGAAAATTTTTGCAACCTACTCACCTGACAAAGGGCTAATATCCACAATCTACAATGAACTCAAACAAATTTACAAGAAAAAAACAACCCCATCAACAAATGGGCGAAGGATATGAACAGACACTTCTCAAAAGAAGACATTTATGCAGCCAAAAGACTCATGAAAAAATGCTCATCATCACTGGCCATCAGAGAAATGCAAATCAAAACCACAATGAGATACTATCTCACACCAGTTAGAATGGCAATCATTAAAAAGTCAGGAAACAACAGGTGCTGGAGAGGATGTGGAGAAATAGGAACACTTTTACACTGTTGGTGGGACTGTAAACTAGTTCAACCATTGTGGAAGTCAGTGTGGCGAATCCTCAGGGATCTAGAACTGGAAATACCATTTGACCCAGCAATCCCATTACTAGACATACACCCAAAGGATTATAAATCATGCTGCTATAAAGACACATGCACATGTATGTTTATTGCGGCACTATTCACAATAGCAAAGACTTGGAACCAACCCAAATGTCCAACAATGATAGACTGGATTAAGAAAATGTGGCACATATACACCATGGAATACTATGCAGCCATAAAAAATTATGAGTTCATGTCCTTTGTAGGGACATGGATGAAACTGGAAACCATCATTCTCAGCAAACTATCGCAAGGACAAAAAACCAAACACTGCATGTTCTCACTCATAGGTGGGAATTGAACAATGAGAACACATGGACACAGGAAGGGAAACATCACACACTGGGGCCTGTTGTGGGGTGGGGGGGAGGGTGGAGGGATAGCATTTGGAGATATGCCTAATGTTAAATGACGAGCTACTGGGTGCAGCACACCAACATGGCACATGTATACATATGTGACTAACCTGCACGTTGTGCACATGTACCCTAAACCTTAAAGTATAATAAAAATAAATAAATAAAAACTTAAAAAAATAATAAAATAAATAAAATGAAATATAAGTAATATTTGTTTCACAAATACATATACTTATAAAAATATAAATAATATATAGAGGTAGCTATTATACCACCTCTAAGATCATGGTGAACATTGTCAGAGCGTCTGTAAAATCTTGTAAAATGTGTTCCCAAGGAAGCAATACTACCTGACAGTCTTGATATCATTTTTGTACTGTATGCAATAAATATGAATATTCTTATATATCTTTTGGTGAATAGACATATATGTTTGCATATGGGTGTGTGAGTGTTCTACATGTATATTTTGGGAGACAGATATCTAGGAGTATAATTGTTTTGGTTTATTATGCTTTTGAATGAGTTTTCTTTTGAGATAAAATAAAAAAGAAATGACTATATTATTTTTGGTGGTTTTTTTTCCAGGTTAATGTCTTAAATTTGTATGACCTTGTTATGTATTAAATAGACCTCAACAGATAGAACAAAGGACATTAACAATCCACAAAAGAGGAACTATAACCACTTAACATGAAAAGATGTTCGACTGTGCTAGACATCAAATAAATGCAAACTAAAACAATGCTACTTTTTCATTATCACATTAGCAAATATTTAGTCAGATGATAATACTCAATACTGGCAAGATGGTCACATTTATCCTTGCTGGTTGTGATGTAAATGGATACAAACATTTCTGGAATCATTTTGTCAATATGTAATAAAGGCCTCAGAGATTTTCGTATTATTTCATTCAATAATCCCACCTCTGGGAATCTATCCTAAGGAAATAACTTGACATTGGGAAATAGCCCTATGCATAAAGATATTCTTCAATGAATAACAGTGAAAATTGGTTATAGCATTAGTGATCAACAATTAGCACTACTGTCCATCTAGTCAACGGAAGACTACACAGCCATTTCAAAATAAAATTATTAATAACATGGGGGAGATGCCCATAATATATTCAGTGAAGACAGTGATACCAAATTGTATAATTTCAGAAGGTGGGTCATAACTATGTTAAAACAAAATGCAAATAAATTTTTGAAATCACCTTTGTCCTAGCAAACTAATGCAGGAACAGAAAACCAAATACCACATGTTCTCTCTTCTAAGTGGGAGCCAAACACAGGATACTCATGGACATAAAGATGCCAACAAAGTGGGGTCTACTAGACAAGGGAGGAAGGGAGGAGAGCAAAAGTTGAAAAACTAACTGCTGGGTACTATGCTCAGTACCGGGGTGACAGGATCATTCATACCCAACCCTCAACATCATGCAGTATACCCAGGTAACAAACTTGCACATATACCCCCAAATCTAAAAAGTTGAAAAGAGAAAACTCGCCTTTGTAAAGATTATGACAGAGAAATCTAATGTGGCTAACTCCATCTTGCTTCTAGCCTCACAGGATGGCTGTCTTCATTCATTCCTGGGCATAGGCCAAGCTAAACATGGGAGGAATTTAGTTTATAGTTTAATTTGGAAGCAAGGATGATAATAGTCCTTCCTTAAAACTAATCCCCTCCTTGCTCAGGGACCAAAACCTAAAGAAAGGCCACAAGATTAGGATTATGGGAGGGGCCTGAATTCTGATAAAATGTGGGTGTCATTTCTATAATTCCTCACTGTTTAGGAGTCTGTGCTGTGCTGACAGCCACCACACCCAACCTTAGGTACCCAAGAGATAATGACATGGGAGATGTCAGCTCCATATGCATTTGTGGTAGATTGTGGAAGGCCCTACACCCCAGTCTTCTCCCCTACTTTGGGAAGTTTTCCTGTTGGCCCAACAGTCTGTTCTTACTTCCTTTCCCCAGGAGCCCCATCTTGTACCTTCCTCTTTAAGTTCCTAACTAAACTAACACTTCCCAAGCAGAGATGAACTAAGTCTTACAGCTCAGATTGCAACTATATTTTAATCCAAAGTCTATGGAAGATCTCACTGGTTACTTGACCCTTATATCTTCTTCTTCTCATCCATGTGTTTTCACTCAACATCCCCCATACTTGCCACATGATATTCATCAACATTCTCCTTGTATCCCTAAAGGTGAAGGAAAGGCCATCCCCTTATTCTTTCCAAAGAGGACATAATCATATGGAATTAGAAGCAGCGGTGAGGGAGTTTAGAGATGTTTGCAACTACCTTAATGTTGTGGGATTTATATATTAATATTTAAATAGATTATATTAACTACCATAGTATTCAATTATTTGTTGGAGACTCATCTGAATTTAGCAGATGCTTAGTAAAAATGTATGGAGTAAACTTGGGAGACACCTTGCCTGAGATAGTGTGCACAAGAGAGTTAAAATTTCTTAAAGAATTTTTGCTCAAAATTAGTTGAGACTTAAATCTAAGACCTGAAACCACACAACTCCTAGAAGAAAACATGGGGTTGGAAATATCAATCTAAATAGTGTGGTGGTCTTTTGATATGCCAACTTGGTGGCTAGCTATAAGCCCCTAGTTATTCAAACTAACCTAGATGTTGCTGTGAAGGTATTTTGTAGATATGATTGAAGTGCATAATTATTTGACTTTAAGTAAAGGAGATTATCCTATGTAATCTGGGTGGGTCTAATTCAATCGGGCCTTAAAAGCAGAACTGAAGCTTCCCTGAAGATCATATTCCACCTATGAATAACAGCTTTAACTCATGCCTGAGAGTTCCAACCTGCCTTCCTACTGCCTGCCCTATGGATATAGGACTTGCTTTCCCAGCCCCCACAGTTGTGCAAGTGAATTCCTTGCAATAAATCTCTTAATACACATCTACTACTCTTTCTGCTTCTCCAGTTGAACCCTGATTGATATGAAAGCCAGGAGTGAGGTAACAGCATCACCTGGTGACAGCATACTTTAGTTTAAGTTTTTAAGGTTGGAACAATAAAGCTCTAAACTTGAATCACAGTAGACTGTGAGAGAGCCCTAGCATTCCAGGAACTCTGATTCCTTATCTAAAATAGAATCTCAGGTTGCCCTCAGCACCATTTCTACTAAATATTTCATGAAAAATTTAGATACTGTACAAAGAAGTCAGTGACTTTCAAAAGACTTTATTGATCAAAGAGTTGTTTCTAAGGATGAGTAATGGTCTGTCTTTTAACATAGGACAGAAAAGAATCCTATGAAGAAAAGATAAAAAGAACGGAAAAGACCCAGGTCCTAAATCCTCAGATGACAACTAAATCAAGATAAATGACAAAGTCGACCAGTTCCTTGGGTAATAAACTGGAGCAGGAATATGGGAGAGAATTCATGTTTATGCAAATGAGGATGTACTGGGGAATGGTGGGCTTGTATTTGCTAGGTTCATGGAGAAATATGAAGAAAAAGAAGGGCAGATTATAAAATCAGCTTTTCTGCTTCTCTATGTTTCTGCCTTAGAGCTGACCAGTATAAATGATGATTTGCACCCTTTCACTGATATACTGATGAGAGGAGACTGTCATAATGATATCAACCTAAATAATCTCAGTTCTCAAAATCTGAATACCTTGGGATATCAGGTTACCTTTATACTTGGAGATACACATTACACAGATGATATACCTCCCTTGGTCTCCACCAAAATAAATCAAGTCGTAGAGATTTCACAGAATCTCAACTTTTACCGCCACCAATAGTCACTAACAAGTAATCCAGGTATACCCTTGTGTGTCACATAAAAGTTCTCCTGAGAAATGAGGAAAGACTCTATCAGCACTAATTCTAATTCTCATTAATATTGCCCTTTAAAATTCAAACAAACTAGTTGAATTTTCTAATCTCTTTTGATTCTACAACTTCCTTTTGAATTAGGAAAAACAGATATTATACTACAATTTTAAAGATAAAGTCAGTAAAGCAGAAAAGAAAGAAAATTTAAAATGTATCCACTGCTTATTTTGTCTCATGTATATTCAAGGTCCTGTTCATACTTTATTATATTTATTTTTATCATAGGCCTATGATAAAGGTACAATGAAGACAATCAAGAAATGCAATGATTATGACATCCTCCCGTATCTAATTTAAAATAAAATGTATTTCAAATGATATCAAATATATGTATATGATTACATTAAGATAGAGTCTATCTAAGTGTTCTAACTGTAATGCCCTAGTACGTAAAGTTTTCTTATGGTTTAATTTGGTTATTACTGTTTTGATAGTCCTTTTTCTGGCACCCTAAGGATGTGCCAGGAAGATTCTCTGAGAGAATAAGTAACTTACCCAAGGTCGAACACACTGTTATCAAGGAAGCCAGGATTCAAACCTAATCCTGATCCAAAGCTTATGTTCTTCCCTAAACACTACACTTTTCAAGGTCACATGATAATCTGATTTTCAAAGTCATGATCAGTCACTTTATCTATAGTCAGTGGAATCTTAATTCGTAGTTCTCTACAAAGTAGGCAAAAAAAAAAAAAAACAAAGCCCTATAGTGATAAACATACCATCAGATTAGTCAAGTCTAGCATCATTTCCTCTTTGAGGGCAAAAGACTGAGCACACGCTCTTGAATCTGCCTGGTCTTGATCCCATAAATGATGGGGTTCAGCATGGGAGGAGCCAACATGCAGACATTAGCCAGCAGAATGTGTGTATGGAGAGGAACATGGTGCCCAAACCACTGGGTAATTATGGTAAAAATACCAGGCAAGTAGAACAGGGAAATGACTCCGAGGTGGGAGCCACATGTGCCCAGAGCCTTTTGCCAAGCTCCTTGGGAGGGGAGGTGGAAGACTGTATAGAGGATGAAGCTATAGGACACTAAGATAAGCAAGGCATCTAGCACTACAGTAGAGAGAAGGACAGACAAGCCATACCAAACATTGACGCGAATATCAGCACAAGCAAACTTGGCAACAGCCATGTGCTCACAGTAGGTATGTGGCAGCAGATTGCTACGGCAGAAAGGCAGCCACTTTACCAGAAACACATCTGGGATTATCACACAGAAGCTTCTCAGGACCACAGCCAAGCCAATCTTTATGACTGTTGCACGACTGAGCACTGTGGTATAGTGCAGTGGATCACAGATGGCCACACACCGGTCAAGTGCCATCGCCAACAGAATTCCTGATTCCTCAATGAAGGTAGCATGGATAAAGAAGATTTGGGTAACACAGCCATCAAGGGATATTGCTCCAGCATAGAACCAGAATATGGCTAGGGCCTTGGGCACAGTGGCAGTAGACAGGATGAGGTCAGCCACAGCCAGCATGCAGAGGAAAAGGTACATGGGTTCGTGGAGGCTGCGTTCAGTGATGATGATGAAGATGATGAGGCTGTTCCCAAGGAAAGCAACAAGGTAGGAAATAAAGAAGGGGAGAGAGATCCATGTGTGCTGGTCTTCTAAGCCAGGAATGCCCAGCAGAATGAAGAGTGAGTGACTGCTACCAGTGGAGTTGTGGGTTGCCATGCCCAGGGAAGGTCACCTGAGCGTTGGTATGTAGGATTTGGCAGTCACCTATTCTGTCTTCCCAAGAAGCTGAATGGGGTTGGAGTAGGGAAGGAGGGAACAGATTATTTTTCACTGGATGGAGTAGTGAAAAGGGTCCTGTTCAACAAGTCAGGGGGTGTGGTCTAAAATTCTTTGCCATTCTATTCATGAACTATGTGATCTCAATAAAATTACTTCCCTGTTCTGGATGTCTCTTTTATCACCTTAAAACTAAAGTTAAGGACAGAATGGATTACATTATTCGTAAAAGAGGACTTTTTGGCTCTAGAATTCCAAAGATCTCAGTCTCAGGTTGTTATAAATGGTTAGGAGCTGTGAATAACAAGCACTTCAGTTTCCACTTTGAACACCAGAATGTGACGTGCATCTCAAAAGGAAAGTGGCAACTGAGTTACCTATCAATTTAACAAGACTTACTGAGTACATGCCAGGCACGGTTTCTTGAAGACCTACTTGGGATAGTCAGACAATCAAGCAACATGTCTACCTATCTAATATGCACACTGTAGAAGAAAAGCTAAGCACAGGGAGCTGTGGAAAGAGGAAGAACTCCCTAGGGGTTTGGAAAAGGCTTTCTAGAGTGCTGCCTTGAAGAATAAATAAGAGTTCACCAAGTAAAGAAACGTGATGAGGGAAGAACTTGAATGAAGTCATAGAGATCTGAAAAGACATAGAGTTTGGAGGAAAATTATAATGATGCAGGGTTACCACAAAGAGGACATGAGAGGGATAATAAAATTGTAGAAAATAATGCAGGGGAGTGAGGTAGGGGCCAAATCATTGAGAGATTTGAGTCCTACTCTAAGGGCTTTAGATTGATGTTAAAGTAGTGAGAGTCACTGAAGGATCTGTAGTGAGAGAATGGCATGGTAAATTTACATTTTAGGTAGTTTTCTCTCCTGCAGTATTGTGTAAGATGGATGGGGCACGGAGGAGACTGGAGAATGAGACAGGGATCATTTAGGAGGAGTGCTGTGCTGCAGGCTTTATGTGCATTATTACAGTCACCACAGCCTGAGGTAACTGTTGTCATTTCCCCCGTTTTGCTGATAGGGGAGCACGTAGAGCTCTGAGAATTTAAGTAGCACCCCTACCAAAGGTCGCTGGGCTAGCAAATGATGGAGCTGGAATTTGGCTTTCCAGACCAGGTTTTAATCACTTCATGTCTGCCCTATGCCACTCGATCCCATTCATCGTGTGTTGGTGATTTCCTGACTGCTGGTTCAAGGAGAAAAACAAAGTCATCAGTTATAAATTCCCTTAAACTCCACCGCCTTTACTCTGCCACCTACAAATTTATTTGTACTCAAGTTGTCCTTTTCCTCTTCCTCCTGCTGGAGGCTAAGCCCTCCATCTGTGTACTGGTGCCCAACCCTTCGTTTTTTCTGAGTACCTCTCCCCATTAGTCAGTCACTCTCCAGTAATTTTAACCTCTCCCTCTCTGTTCCTTCATCGTTCTTACTGAGTAAATATGTTTGGGTGTCTTGTCTCCCCTTCACCTCAGTGTCACAAAAGGAAGGATATCTCTCTCTTCAGTAATCCTCTCACCTCCCTCTTGATCTTCACCCACTGCCATGAAACCGATAGCCCTAACATGCCACAAAAGTTTCCTTCTCTAAAATGATCTGTCACATTACGATTGCCCAATCTAATGTCACTTTTCATTTCTTATCATTCATAATCTCCAATTTCTGTTACTAATACTTCTTAGCTTTATAATAGCAACCATTAAATACCTACTGCATATCATATATAATTATTATTTCTAATCTTCACATCAAACCTATGAAATTGAAATTATCAATAGTTTATTCACAAAAAAACCAACAGATAATTTGTCCTAAGTCAAACAACTTGTTAGTAGCTAGCAAAGCTTCCATCAGTATTTAAAACTTCCATTTCGTTATATTGATTACCTAGACCGCCATTCTTGGGCTTCCACCCCACTCTGTTCCAACTCTCCTATTTATGCCACAACTTCTAAAACATGTAAGACAGTGAACATTGGAAAAATAAGAGCTTTCAAGTCAGACCTACCTGGGTCAAATTCCAGCTCTGCCAGCTGAAAATATATATACACACACACACACACACACACACACACACTCTCACACACTCACTCTTCCATTCAGGTGCATATTTCACACATGTTGATTCATACAGTCAACATCCCACATATTCACTCTCACAAATTTTAATGAAGATTTACATACTGAGAGGAAATGAGTTAAGGAAGTGTAGAAGCAAGCCTCTTGCCTCTCATTTCAATAGTATTTCCAGGAGGCCACAAATCTTCTGTAGTAACATGTTGGTCCACTGTCTCTGACTCTGTTCTCAGGGGATAGAGAATTCCAAATATGACCTCTATAGAGTGGCCAAATGATGAAGGCAATTCATCATTGTTTCTCATCAATAAACTCAATATTTCTCTCACCTCCTTTATCCCCACACTCAGTCAAACCCCACGGTTCATGCCCATGGGTAGGGCCCACAGAAGCACTAGGCTATGCTGTCAGTGCCACCTTATACCTCTCCTCACCCCCAAAGAGCCCATCTCAGTCATCAGGAGTTGCCAACTGGAGCCATGCCCCTGTCTTGATCCCAGAGTGTCCCCACACCATAGACTGTGTGCAGTGACCAGCGGACCAAGCTGGAGGAGGAACCGCAGGACAAACTATTCTTTCTCTCAGCATCTTCAGGGAACATGGTCTTATCTACGTGACTTCCTTCTCCCCTAGGAGCTCCTCTACTTCCAGTGACATCACTGTAAATCTCTTAACTCTTTCACTGCATGGATGCTGGGAGCCCACCATGAAAAGCATGCTTGAGAGGCTCCATGAGTCCAAGAGAGAGGATTTGGTGAGAGAGTGGTTTCAGAGGAAGAAGGTCAGGGCAGAGAGTGGGAATGTGATTAGAGACCTTCAGCAAGGCCCCAAAGCTTGTTCCATACCATCCACTTCAACCCTGACTTCCAGAAGGCACAGAAACACTTTAGGAGCTGAAATTCTAGAGATTTTCTCAAGCATTCATTTACTCATTCTCCATCAATTCGACAAATATGGGTTAAGTGCTAACTATATTGACAGCACCATAGTAGAATGCTAAACAAAATCAAGCCTATCTAAAATGTATTTATATCATTTTGTCTATGGAACTAATGCTTTGATTCTATAATACATAGAACATTTTCACTGATAGCCTTCTAAGCTTCCCCCCCATTTATTGATTTTTTTTGTTTTTTGAGACGGAGTCTCGCTCTGTCACCCAGGCTGGAGTGCAGTGGTGCAATCTCGGCTCACTGCAAGATCCGCCTCCCGGGTTCACGCCATTCTCCTGCCTCAGCCTCCCGAGTAGCTGGGACTACAGGCGCCTGCCACCACGCCTGGCTAATTTTTTGTATTTTTAGTAGAGACGGGGTTTCACCATGGTCTCGATCTCCTGACCTCATGATCCGCCCACCTCGGCCTCCCAAAGTGCTGGGATTACAAGCGTGAGCCACCGCGCCTGGCCATTTATTGATTTTTATGTTGTCTTATATTTAGCATGCTCTTTTATTTAATTTCATAATATAGAAATTTTTCATAGAAATAAATGTTCTATGACCCACATAGCTCCTTTATTCTTTCCCAGTTCAAGAAATTGTTCTTGCTTTTTGAAATAAATTTTATTGTGTATGTCTAAGGTACACAATGTGACGTTATGGAATAAGTATAGATAGTAAAATGGTTACTAAAGTGAAGCAAATTAACATATTTATTAGCTTACATAGTTACTGATTTTTGCTAGTTTTTGTGGCAAGAGTAGCTAAAATCTACTTGTTTAGCAGAAATCTCAAATACAGTACACTTTTATCACTACACAGCTCCATTAACACAGCTGCATCTGTCTCCAGTGTAGCACAATGCCACATACATAGTACTCTATACATATTTCTTGAGATAAAATGGGTGACTAAGTATTTCACACTGGTGACACACCACAATATGTTTACATCCTTCCCTTATCGTTGAACATTTATATAGCTTCCATTATTCTCTATTAAAAATATTCTGTCATGAATATACTTATATATGAACTTTTGTAGGTGTTCTGGGTTATTCTAATTAAATATTTGATATTCACAAGAAGAAAATTGTTATGGCAACGTTTTCATTTTACGTTGTGTATGGTATTATTGATGGAAATTTTTTATATTTTAATAATTATTTCTAAATCTTTTTTGCAGAGAAATCAAAATTTTGTCAACTTGAAACCTACCCTGTGCCAGGCACACTGATATAAAGGAGTGAAGACAGGTGCCATTGTGGAATTTACAGTACAGAGTGAAAAAAATAAATAAAAATGAAAAAGCAAAGCCCCCTCATTAAGTATTTTTCTCTATTAGCATTTTGGTGCCATTCATTTAGAACCTATGGGAGCCCTTAATATTTTAAAGATTTATGCCCATTTGGGGAGCATTTTTACTGCAAATTCAAAACATTTTCCAGGCTTTGTTCTAGACTAATGCTCATTCACTTTCTTTTAGAAGCTACTACTCCTTTGAAACTCATGTTACTTGCCTTCTCCTACTCCTAATGTTGTCTGTCTGTCTTCCAGATTCCCTCACAAATAAATGTAGGCAAAATATAAATTATTACAGTACAGCTATTATGGAAAACAATATAGAGGTTTCTGAAAATTTTAAAATAGAGCTACCATATGATCCAATAATCTCACCACTGGGTGTATATTCAAAGGATAGAAAACTGATATTTCAAAAATCTATTTGTATGCCAGTGTTTATTGCAGCATTATTCATAGTAGCCAAGATATCAAATCACTGTAGGTGACCATCAACATATGAAAGGATAGTGAAAATGTGGGATATGTACACAATGGAATACTATTTGGCCTTATAAAGGAAGGAAATCCTGTCATTGGCAAAAACATGGATGAACCCGGAGGCCATTATGTTAAGTGAAATAAGGCAGGCACCAAAAGTCAAATACAGCATGATCTCATTTACATATAGAATCTAAAAATGTTGAACTCATAAAAGCAAAGAGTGTAATGGTAGTTACTAGAGACTGTGGGGTGGGAAAGACTGGAGAGATGTTGGTCAAAAGACACAAATTTAGTTAGAAATAATAAGTACAAGAGATCTAGTGTACACCATGGTGTACAATAATTACAATATATTATATATTTGAAAAATGGGAATAGAGTAGATTTCAAGTGTTCTCAGTGCAAAAAAATTTATGTAAGCTAATGCATATATTAATAGCTTAATTCAGTCATTCCACAATGTATATGTATATCAAGGCATCATATTGTATAAAACTACTTGTCAATTTTAAAAATTAATTAGAAAAAAATTAATTAGAAAAATTAATTAGAAAAAAATTGATTAGAAAAAAAAATTAGCATAAACTACCTAGTATAAGGATGGTTACAACATGCTCTATGAATGAGCAAAGACGTCAGATGATTCTTGAGATCTAAGTACACATTCACCAATCAGTCAAAGAAGGAGGATATTCCTGGCAGAAAAATCAAGAATAAGGACTCAGAGGTAGAAGAGCAGAGAATGACAAAAGGAGGGTAAATGATGAATTATGTTCTGTATTTGAGGAACAGTTGTGAAACATGAAATGGGAAATATTGCTGGAAAGGTCACCTACAGCAAAATGCCTAACAGCCTTAGTTACCACCCAAAGGTGAAAAAAAAAATTTTTTTCAGATGGAGTTTTGCTCTTGTTGCCCAGGCTGGAGTGCAATGGCACCATCTCAGCTCACTGTAACCTCTGCCTCCCAGGTTCAAGTGATTCTCCTGTCTCAGCCTCCCGAGTAGCCAGGATCACAGATGCATGCCACCACGCCCAGCTAATTTTTGTATTTTTAGTAGAAACAAGTTTCATCATATTGGTCAGGCTGGTCTCGAACTCCTGACTTCAGGTGATCTGCCCGCTCGGCCTCCCAAAGTGCTGGTATTACAGGTGTAAGCCACCGAGCCCAGCCAGAAATTCTTAAGAAAGGCTTTTCTGCAACTGAACAATGAGATAGGCCCCAAATAGTATCTCCTGGCATCGTCCTACACCATTCAAACATTCCAAAACTCTACCAGGTGTCTCTAGCTGGAGAATCTCCAGCCTTTATGGTACCTAAGCACCTTAAAATTTACATCCAGCAACTGATGTCACATAATTCTATCATTCATAGTATCAGTTTATTTATTCAATAATATTTTCAGTCAATAAATATTTATTGTGTTCCTATAGTATGCCAAGCAGAATTGAAGTCTACAATGCAAATAAGTAAACAAAGCAAAATCCTTGCCTTTATGGTTGTCAACTGCTGTACCTTAGTTGCCCTCAATGGCATCTCTCACCATATGGTCTCTTATTTATTTGTCTATCATAAGCTATTTAAATGGCTGGTGGCCTCCAAGAGGGCAGAATGGAAGTTGCAAGACCTCTGAAAGCATAAGCTCCAGAATTCATATGCATAACTTTGACCTTATTCTATTAGTCAAAGCAAGTCATAAAGCTATCCTAGATTCCAAGAGATGAGTAATAAACAACATGTCACGATAGAGGAATGGTACATGTGTTCAGCAGAGGGAGGAATTGTTAGTGGCCATTTTTGTGGATGCTCAACCACACTTCAACCAAACTATCAGATTGACAAATATTCAAAAGCTTGACAACATACTCTGCTGGCAAGGTCAGGAGGGAAAAGACACACTCATGAATTGTTGGTGGCAATGAAAAACTGGTACAACCCTGATGGTGTTATATCTTTAATATCTAACAAATCTACAAATGCATTTACCTTTGACCAAGTAGCCCTTTCCAAATAATTAAATATGAGATGCATCAGTAGAATTACCCAACTAAAGAAGTAGGAAAAAAGAATAGAAAAATTAATGAATAGGCCACACGTACTGGTGAAACAATATCAAAAGGTCTAAAAAAAGTTTGCTTTGGGTCCCAAAGTGAAATGTGAGAGAGAATGGAACAAAAAATTTTAAGAAATAATTACTAAGATTTTCCAAATTAGATAAAAATCATATATTTACAGATTCAAAAAGCTAAGCAAACATCAAGCGGGTTAAAAACAAAGCTCTGAAGATGGCCGAATAGGAACAGCTCCGGTCTCCAGCTCCCGGCCTGAGTGACACAGAAGACGGGTGATTTCTGCATTTCTGCTTGAGGTACCGGTTTCATCTCACTAGGGAGTGACAAACAGTGGGTGCAGGACAGTCGGTGAAGTGCACTGTGTGCGAGCCAAAGAAGGGCGAGGCATTGCCTCACTCGGGAAGCACAAGGGGTCAGGGAGTTCCCTTTCCTAGTCAAAGAAAGGGGTAACAGATGGCACCTGGAATATCGGGTCAGTCCCACCCTAATACTGCGCTTTTCCAATGGGCCTGGAAAACAGCACACTAGGAGATTGTGTCCCGCACCTGGCTCAGAGGGTCCTATGCCCACGGAGTCTCACTGATTGCTAGCACAGCAGTCTGAGATCAAACTGCAAGGCGGCAGCGAGGCTGGGGGAGGGGCGCCAGCCATTGCCCAGGCTTGCTTAGGTAAACAAAGCAGCCAGGAAGCTCGAACTGGGTGGAGCCCACCACAGCTCAAGGAGGCCTGCCTGCCTCTGTAGGCTCCACCTCTGGGGGCAGGGCACAGACAAACAAAAAGTCAGCAGGAACCTTCTCAGACTTAAATGTCGCTGTCTGACTGACAGCTTTGAAGAGAGTAGTGGTTCTCCCAGCACGCAGCTGGAGATCTGAGAACAGACAGACTGCCTCCTAAAGTGGGTCCCTCACCCCTGAACAGCCTAACTGGGAGGCACCCCCCCAGTAGGGACAGACTGACACCTCACTCGGCCGGGTACTCCTCTGAGACAAAACTTCCAGAGGAACTATCACACAGCTGAATTTGTGGTCTCATGAAAATCCACTGTTCTGCAGCCACCGCTGCTGACACCCAACCAAACAGGGTCTGGAGTGGACCTCTAGTAAACTCCAACAGACCTGCAGCTGAGGGTCCTGTCTGGTAGAAGGAAAATTAACAAACAGAAAGGACATCCACACCAAAAACCCATCTGTACATCACCATCATCAAAGACCAAAAGTAGATAAAACCACAAAGATGGGGAAAAAACAGAGCAGAAAAACTGGAAACTCTAAAAAGCAGAGCACCTCTCCTCCTCCAAAGGAACGCAGTTCCTCACCAGCAACGGAACAAAACTGGATGGAGGATGACTTTGACAAGTTGAGAGAAGAAGGCTTCAGACGATCAAACTACTCTGAGCTACGGGAGGAAATTCAAAACAATAGCAAACAAGTTAAAAACTTTGAAAAAAATTAGAAGAATGGATAACTAGAATAACCAATGGAGAGAAGGGCTTAAAGGAGCTGATGGAGCTGAAAGCCAAGTTTCGAGAACTAGCTGAAGATTGCAGAAGCCTCAGTAGCAGATGCAATAAACTGGAAGAAAGGGTATCGCTGACGGAAGATGAAATGAATGAAATGAAGCGAGAAGGGAAGTTTAGAGAAAAAAGAATAAAAAGAAATGAACAAAGCCTCCAAGAAATTTGGGGCTATGTGAAAAGACCAAACCTACGTCTGATTGGTGTACCTGAAAATAACAGGGAGAATGGAACCAAGCTGGAAAACATTCTGCAAGATATTATCCAGGAGAACTTCCCCAATCTAGCAAGGCAGGCCAACATTCTCAGATTCAGGAAATACAGAGAACGCCACAAAGATACTCCTCGAGAAGAGCAACTCCAAGACACATAATTGTCAGATTCACCAAAGTTGAAATGAAGGAAAAAATGTTACGGGCAGCCAGAGAGAAAGGTCGGGTTACCCACAAAGGGAAGCCCATCAGACTAACAGCTGATCTCTCAGCAGAAACTCTACAAGCCAGAAGAGAGTGGGGGCCAATATTCAACATTCTTAAAGAAAAGAATTTTCAACCCAGAATTTCATATCCAGCCAAACTAAGCTTCATAAGTGAAGGAGAAATAAAATACTTTTCAGACAAGCAAATGCTGAGTGATTTTGTCACCACCAGGCCTGCCCTAAAAGAGCTCCTGAAGGAAGCACTAAACATGGAAAAGAACAACTGGTACCAGCCACTGCAAAAACATGCCAAATTGTAAAGACCATCGAGGCTAGGAAGAAACTGCATCAACTAACGAGCAAAATAACCAACTAACATCATAATGACAGGATCAGATTCACACGTAACAATATTAACGTTAAATGTAAATGGGCTAAATGCTCCAATTAAAAGACACAGACTGGCAAACTGGATAAGGAGTCAGGACCCATCAGTGTGCTGTATTCAGGAAACCCATCTCACATGCAGAGACACACATAGACTCAAAATAAAGGGATGGAGGAAGATCTATCAAGCAAATGGAAAACAAAAAAAGGCAGGGGTTGCAATCCTAGTCTCTGATAAAATAGACTTTAAACAAACAAAGATCAAAAGAGACAAAGAAGGCCATTACATAATGGTAAAGGGATCAATTCAACAAGAAGAGCTAACTATCCTAAATATATATGCACCCAACACAGGAGCACCCAGATTCATAAAGCAAGTCCTGAGTGACCTACAAAGGGATTTAAACTCCCACACAATAATAATGGGAGATTTTAACACCCCACTGTCAACATTAGACAGATCAATGAGACAGAAAGTTAACAAGGATATCCAGGAATTGAACTCGGCTCTACACAAAGTGGACCTAATAGACATCTACAGAACTCTCCACCCCAAATCAACAGAATATACATTTTTTTCAGCACCACACCACACCTATTCCAAAATTGACCACATAGTTGGAAGTAAAGCTCTCCTCAGCAAATGGAAAAGAACAGAAATTATAACAAACTGTCTCTCAGACCACAGTGCAATCAAACTAGAAATCAGGATTAAGAAACTCACTCAAAACCGCTCAACTACATGGAAACTGAACAACCTGCTCCTGAATGACTATTGGGTACATAATGAAAGGAAGGCAGAAATAAAGATGTTCTTTGAAACCAACGAGAACAAAGACACAACATACCAGAATATCTGGGACACGTTCAAAGCAGTGTGTAGAGGGAAATTTATAGCACTAAATGCCCACAAGAGAAAGCAGGAAAGATCCAAAATTGACACCCTAACATCACAATTAAAAGAACTAGAAAAGCAAGAGCAAACACATTCAAAAGCTAGCAGAAGGCTAGAAATAACTAAAATCAGAGCAGAACTGAAGGAAATAGAGACACAAAAAACCCTTCAAAAAATTAATGAATCCAGGAGCTGGTTTTTGGAAAAGATCAACAAAATTGATAGACTGCTAGCAAGACTAATAAAGAAGAAAAGAGAGAAGAATCAAATAGATGCAATAAAAAATGAAAAAGGGGATATCACCACCGATCATACAGAAATACAATCTACCATCCGAGAATACTACAAACACCTCTATGCAAATAAACTAGAAAATCTAGAAGAAATGGATAAATTCCTCGACAAATACACCCTCCCAAGACTAAATCAGGAAGAGGTTGAATCTCTGAATAGACCAATAACAGGTTCTGAAATGGTGGCAATAATCAATAGCTTACCAACCAAAAAGAGTCCAGGACCTGATGGATTCACAGCCGAATTCTACCAGTGGTACAAGGAGGAACTGGTACCATTCCTTCTGAAACTATTCCCATCAATAGAAAAAGAGGGAATCCTCCCTAACACATTTTATGAAGCCAGCATTGTCCTGATACCAAAGCCTGGCAGAGACATAACCAAAAAACAGAATTTCAGACCAATATCCTTAATGAACATTGATGCAAAAATCCTCAATAAAATACTGGCAAGCCAAATCCAGCAGCACATAAAAAGCTTATCCACCATAATCAAGTGGGCTTCATCCTTGGGATGCAAGGCTGGTTTGACATATGCAAATCAATAAATGTAATCCAGCATATAAACAGAACCAAAGACAAAAACCACATGATTATCTCAATAGATGCAGAAAAGGCCTTTGACAAAATTCAACAACGCTTCATGCTAAAAACTCTCAATAAATTAGGTATTGATGGGACGTATCTCAAAATAATAAGAGCTATCTACGACAAACCCACAGCCAATATCATACTGAATGGGCAAAAACTGGAAGCATTCCCTCTGAAAACTGGCACAAGACAGGGATGCCCTCTCTCACTGCTCCTATTCAACATAGTGCTGGAAGTTCTGGCCAGAGCAATCAGGCAGGAGAAGGAAATAAAGGGTATTCAATTAGGAAAAGAGGGAGTCAAATTGTCCCTGTTTGCAGATGACATGATTGTATATCTAGAAAACCCCATTGTCTCAGTCCAAAATCTCCTTAAGCTGATTAGCAACTTCAGCGAAGTCTCAGGATACAAAATCAATGTACAAAAATCACAAGCATTCTTGTACACCAATCACAGACAAACAGAGAGCCAAATCATGATTGAACTCCCATTCACAATTGCTTCAAAGAGAATAAAATACTTAGGAATCCAACTTACAAGGGATGTGAAGGACCTCTTCAAGGAGAACTACAAACCACTGCTCAATGAAATAAAAGAGGATACAAACAAATGGAAGAACGTTCCATGCTCATGGGTTGGAAGAATCAATATCATGAAAATGGCCATACTGCCCAAGGTAATTTATAGATTCAATGCCATCCCCATCAAGCTGCCAATGACTTTCTTCACAGAATTGGAAAAAACTACTTTAAAGTTCATATGGAACCAGAAAAGAGCCCGCATCGCCAAGTCAATCCTAAGCCAAAAGAACAAAGCTGGAGGCATCATGCTACCTGACTTCAAACTATACTACAAGGCTACAGTAACCAAAACAGCATGGTACTGGTACCAAAACAGAGACATAGATCAACAGAACAGAACAGAGCCCTCAGAAATGATGCCGTATATCTACAACTATCTGATATTTGACAAACCTGACAAAAACAAGCAATGGGGAAAGGATTCCCTATTTAATAACTGGTGCTGGGAAAACTGGCTAGCCATACGTAGAAAGCTGAAACTGGATCCCTTCCTTACACCTTATACAAAAATTAACTCAAGATGGATTAAAGACTTAAATGTTAGACCTAAAACCATTAAAACCCTACAAGAAAATCTAGGCAATACCATTCAGGACATAGGCGTGGGCAAGGACTTCATGTCTAAAACACCAAAAGCAATGGCAACAAAAGCCAAAATTGACAAATGGGATCTAATGAAACTAAAGAGCTTCTGCACAGCAAAAGAAACTACCATCAGAGTGAACAGGCAACCTACACAATGGGAGAAAATTTTTGCAACCTACTCATCTGACAAAGGGCTAATATCCAGAATCTACAATGAACTCAAACAAATTTACAAGAAAAAAACAAACAACACCATCAAAAAGTGGGCGAAGGACATGAACAGACACTTCTCAAAAGAAGACATTTATGCAGCCAAAAAACACATGAAGAAATGCTCATCATCACTGGCCATCAGAGAAATGCAAATCAAAACCACAGTGAGATACCATCTCACACCAGTTAGAATGGCCATCATTAAAAAATCAGGAAACAACAGGTGCTGGAGAGGATGTGGAGAAATAGGAACACTTTTACACTGTTGGTGGGACTGTAAACTAGTTCAACCATTGTGGAAGTCAGTGTGGCGATTCCTCAGGGATCTAGAACTAGAAATACCATTTGACCCAGCCATCCCATTACTGGGTATATACCCAAAAGGACTATAAATCATGCTGCTATAAAGACACATGCACACGTATGTTTATTGCGGCACTATTCACAATAGCAAAGACTTGGAGCCAACCCAAATGTCCAACAACGATAGACTGGATTCAGAAAATGTGGCACATATACACCATGGAATACTATGCAGCCATAAAAAATGATGAGTTCATGTCCTTTGTAGGGACATGGATGAAACTGGAAACCATCATTCTCAGTAAACTATCGCAAGGACAAAAAACCAAACACCGCATGTTATCACTCATAGGTGGGAATTGAACAATGAGAACTCATGGACACAGGAAGGGGAACATCACACTCCGAGGACTGTTGTGGGGTTGGGGGAGGGGGAGGGACAGCATTAGGAGATATACCTAATGCTAAATGATGAGTTAATGGGTGCAGGAAATCAACATGGCACATGGATACATATGTAACAAACCTGCACATTGTGCACATGTACCCTAATATGTAAAGTATAATAAAAAAAAGAAATTATTATCGACTATAATCACCCTTTTGTGCTATCAAAGAGTAGGTCTTATTCATTCTACTTTTTGTATCCATTAACCATCCCCACCTCCTCCCCAACCCCCACTACACTTCTCAGCCTCTGGTAACCATCCTTCTACTCTTTATGTCCATGAGCTCAGTTGTTTTGATTTTTAGATCCAGCATAAATGAGAATATGCAATGTTTGTCTTTCTTTGCAAGATTTATTTCAGTTAACATAGTGATCTCCAGTTATATTCATGTTGTCACAAACAACAGGATCTCATTCTTTTCATGGCTGAATATTAGTACTGAATATTAGAATAATAGTAATCCATTGTGTATATTACCAGATTTTCTTTATTCATTCATCTGTTGATGGACACTTAGGTTGCTTCCAAATCTTGGCTATTGTGAATAGTGCTGCAATAAACATGGGAGTGCAGATATCTCTTCTGTATGCTGGTTTCCTTTCTTTTGGGTGTATACCCAGCAGTGGGATTGCTGGATCCCATGGTAGCTCTCTTTTTAGTATTTTGAGGAACCTCCAAACTGTTCTCCATAGTGGTTATACTAGTTTGCATTCCCACCAACAGTGTACAAGAGATTGCTTCTCTTCACATCCTCACCAGCATTTGTTATTGCCTGTCTCTTGGATAAAAGCCATTTTAACTGGGGTGAGGTGGTATCTCATTGTAGTTTTAATTTGCATTTCTCTGATGAGCAATGCTATTGCTTTCATAGGAGGCACCTTTTCATAAGCCCATTTGCCATTTGTATGTCTTCTTTTGAGAAATGTCTATTCAAATCTTTTGCCTATTTTTTAATCAGATTTTTAGACTTTTTTCCTATAGCGTTGTCTGAACCCCTTGTATACTCTGGCTATGAACCCCTTTTCAGATAGGTAGCTTGTAAATATTTTCTACAATTCTGTGGGTTGTCTCTTCACTTAGTTGAATGTTTCTTTTGCTGTGCAGAAGTTTTTTAACTTGATGTGATCCTATTTGTCCATTTTGGCTGTGGTTGCCTGTGCTTGTGGGGTATTGCTCAAGAAACTTTTGCCCACACCATTGCCTGGGAGAGCTTCCTCAATGTTTTCTTGTAGTACTTTCTTAGCTTGAAATATTAGATTTAAGGCTTTAGTCCATTTTGATTTGATTTTTGTATATGGTGAGAGATTCAGTGATACAGCCTAGTTTCTTTCTTTGTTTTCTTTTTTTTTTTTTTTGCATGTGGATATCTAATTTCCCTAGCACCATGTGTTAAAGAGACTGTCTTTTCCCCAGTGTATGTTCCTGGCACCTTTGTCAAAAATGAGTTTAGTGTAGGTGTGTGGATTTGTTTCTGTGTTCTTCATTCTGTTCCATTGGTCTATGTGTCTGTTTTCATGCCAACATCATGCTGTTTGGGTTATGATAGCTCTGTAGTATAATTTGAAGTCAGGTAATTTGGCTCTCCCAGTTTTGTTCATTTTCTTAGGATAGCTTTGGCTATTCTGGGTCTTTTATCGTTCTGTATATATTTTAGGATTTTTTTACTTGTGTGAAGAATGCCATTGATATTTTGACAGTGATTGCATTGAATCTGTAGGTTGCTTTGGGTAGTATGGACATTTTAACAATATTGGCTCTTCCAATCCATGAACATGGAATATCTTTCCATTTTTTTCAGTATTCTCTTCAATTTCTTTCATCAGTTATTTGTTTCTTTCCCCTGCCACTTTCAGAATCTTCATTTTTAAACTTTGATAGTGTGATTATAATTCGTATTAGGGTAGTCTTACTTGGATTTAATATGACATTGATTATGTATATTAAGTATGTTTTTACTTTAAATATCTTCAACTTATGATTACTTTATTGGGACGTAACCTCATCATACATCAAGGAACATCCATATGATAAAGCAAGTAGAGGTCAAATTTAATGAAAGAATTTTGGTGGTTGACATATAATTGGTCATCTTAATTTTTTTTAATTTTCTGTATATTTGAACCTTTTTATAATAAAATAAAATTTATTTATTTACTTGAATAAATCATGGTCACTCTTTAAGAATAGCCAATACAGAATAATGGAAATAAAATGATTATAAAGGTAAACAATTCTTGATGTTCTTAGATATCCATTGTTAATAAATTTTAATATATATTGTTATATGTTTTTCGTGTGTATGAGCATTTGTGTGTGTGAATGTTTTTTGTTTCCCTAGTATCTATTGCATCTACTATCATTACTAACATAATAGTTACTAAATCAAGAAAATAATTTTTCATTTTAAAAAGCAAAAGTATGAAATTCTCATTGTAGACTATTTGGAAAATATTTAAATGCACAAAGAATTTCCTTTTTGACTCGTGTTTATGGTACAATTCTGTTTACCTCTTACTTGAACTTTTAAATGCATTTGGAAATCAAACATTTTTATTTCAATAATTTATACCCTATTATTTTAGACATATTTCTAACAAGTATTTATCATACTTGAAACATATTTTTAACTAGCTGCAAACTACAACAATTTAAGAGTTTATCATAATTAGTTACCAATGTAACTTTTTCATATTTAACATCTACTGTATTTCACATTTGACAATTCTTTTTTACAAGAATTTCCTTATTTTATCTGTTCTTTAATTCTGGTTATATAGGAGGACCTACAATTTATGTAGTCAAGTCACCAAACATTTTCCCTGGGTGTTTCCCTTCTCTTTTTAACTTCAGGGATTGTTCTGATTCTAATATAAGTCTATTATTCACTCTTCTTTATTCCATTTATTTTAGATTTTAAATTGATATATGTAATATTTCAACAGTTATTTAAAAATATAATGTAATAACATTATAATTACCAACAATTACACTCATAAAAATAATTATTAATATTGAAAACATTTTGTTATTTAATCATATTTTCATGTATTTCTATATTGTGTAATGATTAGTATATTTTTACTTAATGTTACATGACAAGAATTTCCTTTGGTACAAAATGAACTTCACATATTTATTTAACTTCATTTAATACTGCCTAACAGATTTTCACATAAATAATATATTACAAAATATATCATTTTAGCCAACCTATAGATTCTTATTGAATATTTATTTCAGATGATTTGCCAGTATCAATAAACTTGTCATAAACATGATTATTCATAAATTTTTGTACGTGCTCTATGTTACTTTTTTATATGGGATAGATTCTTAAAGTTTTCTTATTTACATTTGACATGCTCTTGGCCAGGTAGAACACATACAAATTGTTAATACATGTTATGAAAACTAGGATCATTTGTGCTTGTCAACTATACTAAAAATAATTAAATAAAAAATTTGTCAAATTAAAGATGCCAGTGCGAGTTATAATTTAAATCATAAATTTTTATATAATGAAAATTATAATTTCTTAACGGAGAAATTTCTTAATGAAGTGTTATTTCTGTAAAAATGATGGCCTTCTTCCAAGAGCTAGAAGTACATGATCAAAGTACCCATGGCACTGTTTAGCTTTCAAAAAAAAATTCAGCATGAGTAGAATCCTGAATGGAGTAGAAGGTTAGATAACAATGACACTATCCCAGCCCAATCAATCCATGACTTTAGACAGAAGCTTGTCATCCAACAAATTCAGGGCTGTCTTGGTTTTGGTTTTTGTTTTTGTTTTTTAACTAATTGCAAAGAGGGAGACCAGAGGAACAATGGGGTGTCTCACCAAACAAATGAAAAGATTTCGTTATTATAGGATTTAGGGTACAGATTAGTTTTAGGCAAAATAATCAACATTTTAATAAGGTTAAAATAAAGCAGGGGTATCTCTAAAGAGATAACATAAATACTCGAATCTTGTTTTAGAACCCAGCTGCCTGATCTGAGAATGGGTGGCTAAACTTCCCCATTCATCAAAGGTTGACCTGTGATGTAGTTCTTTTATGAATTTTTGCTTGAAAATCTTTCATTCCCTATTTGGGTATACACAATCAAAATTGGCTGGTCAGAGAACTTTTCACTGAGAACAGGATATGTGGACTGAAACTTATCTAATAAACAGTAAGCCATAGAAAAATAGGCAGTGAGAGTATTTGGGGCACAGGAAAAAGAAATTTCAAAAAGCCGACTTCTAAAATTAGATCAAGGAGTTCAAAGAATAGAAATGGTTGTAGCAGATTATTTGTGGAGGTGAAGCAGAAGATAAAGTAGATGAGGGGAATAGAAATCTAATCATATAGAGTCAAGTATGCAAATGTTAAGATTTGAAGATATGATTTATAGATTTTTTTCTGATTGAATCTTGGAAAATTGTTGGGGAGGTATAGGAGCAAGCTGATACTATAAAAGCTGAGAAGATAATTCAAGGACAGAACAGTAAAGTATCTTTAAATGCTCCTGAGAGGTTAAAAGAGGAGGAGAGAAAAATGATCACTGATGATGTAAAACCACAAATTGCACTATTATTTCCCATGTAAAAAAAGCTCTATGACATAAAATACAACACATACCACTATACTCTCTTCAGGAGAAACAACAAAATTGTTGGTTGAAATTGTAGGCTGTTAAAAATCATAGAAATGACTAAATTCACTCTAACAGGATTGATAGAAATAAAAAAGTCTGGAAATTTCTGATCTTCTTTAAAATCATTAGCATTTTGGGAGAAAAATATGTAACTGTAAGAAGCACACTACATAAGATAGTTAAGATACTAATTAATGCTTCTGTCTTTTAGATATAATAAAAATAATGTACAACAAGAGAGAAATAAAATGTTCAGTCAAAATTTATGTCCAAGAGTATAATCTTTTATTTTATGTCCAGAAGTATAATGAGTCAAAATTTAGTCCAGGAACATAATGTTTATTTTTAAATGCTACTGTAAGTTGGTACATTTGCTGTGTGTCTATTTTCAATTCAGGTAAGACTAAAGCATCTCATTTTCCATACTCATTTTCCATTATACAAATGCTAATATAAATTCTAATATTAAATGCTAAAGTTAGCGAATACTTAAAATCCAGAATTAAGTGAATCTCAAAGTATAAGTGAAAAAATCTACAATCATTTTTTGTATTTAGATGGAAAAAGTAGAAATAATATATCTTATTGGCCCAAAAGCATAAATATTTGCTCTCTTCAGGCTAAATATTATTCATTTGTTACTTTTATATCGTCGAGGCAAACATTAACCAGTTTGAAATCCTTTGCTTTGGATATAACATAATAGGACATGACATGATAATGTTTCCATTATGACAACCAGAAAAAGACAAATAAATTGCAAACATTTAATTACATATTAAGCCATCAGAGAGCTAAGAAGCAATAAGGACTAGATGAACAAAAATTCAAGAGACTGGAGAACTATTCAAAAGCAAGTTGACAATTGCCAACCACTTTTCCCCTGCCCCAGGACTATTTGCTGATTCTGGACATATGCTAAGGATCACTCTTTGCCCAAAAAGAAGGTTTCTACTGGTGGAAAGAAAAACCAGCAGAGATTTTAGTGGCCATACAGGACTGTAGTAAAAATTTTGAAACATGAAGTTCTCAAATGCAGAGCTATTTTTCCCTGTGAGACATTTGCTGAGTACTGTGGGCACACTAGATGCTGGGGAACTAAGTCAAGAGATTCTAGAATCTAATATGAAATTTCTTGTGATTCCTATGAAAGACAGACCTACCTGGGTCAGGGGGCATGCCTAAACTGTATTCTATCCTCTCCTTTCTATAAGTTTTCAAATGTTGAAGCTTCATGGAATAGAGTCTAAATACCAAGTTAAAAGACTTCTGAAAGGAAGAATTGAATCTTTCATAGTGATTTTTAAAACAGAGGAGAAAAGGGCTTTTCAGAGTCTTAATCAAAATTTCTGAAGGGTTTTTTCCCAGGAATAAGAGTGTCTAAAACAAAGACTTATTTGATTAAACTGAAATTGGCCTTGACTCAGCCCAAGTCCAAATTGGAGAGAGGTGATTAGCTGCTCGCCTTATCTGGATAACATAAAATAGGGAAAATATTTCCGATAAAATAACATTATCTGTAGTCTCTATAGTTTTCTTATCATAATATAAAGCATAAAATAAAAAACTAATAAACATAAAAAGAAAAATCTCTATGACCAGTAATCAGGACAAAACTGAAAAGAACAGCAGAATAGCAGATGACTCCATAATTGGAGTTATCAGACAAGGGTTATAGAGTTTTAAGGAATATGTACTTTAAAAGAACAAAATATGCTGAATATGCTTGAAAGTATGAAGAATTTATACAGAGAATTAGGATCTGGAAAAAATTTAAAACTGAATGTTATAGAACACAAAAAACATGATTATGTGATAATAAGCCTTCAATGGATGAGTTACACAGAAGATTTTAAAGAGCAGAACAGAATTAGGGAGCTGGAAAATAGATTGATAAATATAACAGAAATGAATGTGAGAAAGAAGGAAAATAATGACAAAAATAATAAATGAGCATAGAAACGTAATAGACACACTCAAAATATCTAATATAATTATGCTGGAAGAGGAGAGAGAAAATGGGGTGGAAATAATGTTCAAAGAGATAATGGCTGAAATTTTTCCAAAACTAAAGAAAAGTGTAAACTCACATATTTAAGAAGCTTAGAAAATCCCAAGAAGGGGCCAGTCATGGTGGCTCACACCTGTAATCCCAGCACTTTGGGAGGCCAAGGCAGGCAGATCACGAAGTCCGGAGCTCGAGACTAGCCTGGCCAACATAGTGAAACCCCGTCTCTATTACAAATACAAACAAAAATAGCCATGTGTGGTAGCGGGCACCTGTAGTCCCAGCTACTTGGGAGCCTGAGGCAGGAGAATCGCTTGAACCCGGGAGGCAGAAGTTGCAGTGAACCAAGATCGCGCCACTGCACTCCAGCCTGGGTGACAGAGTGAGATTCTGTCTCAAAAAGAAAAAAATCCCAAGTAGGATACATGCCAAGTACACCACACATGGATATAAGATAATAAACAAAAAAGACAAAAGAAAACCCCTTAAAAGCATCCAGACATAAAGGCACAATACATTTAAAGTAGCAAAAATCAAAGTTTCAGGTGAATTCTCAAAAGATTGGAGAAATATAGCAATAGGACATTTTTTAAATTCTGGGAAAATCCTTGCCAACTGAAAATTCTATACCCAAAAATTATATTTTTATCAAAGTTAAAATATTTTCAGATAAGTAAAACCTGAGACAATTTGTCTCTTGCATTCTTACATTAAAGGAAATATTAGTCAATGGTGTTTGACCATACCTCCTTTTTAGAAATGTTTTACTTATTCTTTTGTGTGTAAATCATGTTCCCTGAATAAATGTTAAGTAATTTAGACTAAAATTATTACAAAAATTACCCCATCTTATGATTTATTTATATTCACCATTAATATAATTTTATTATATTGATGCATATATTTATCAGAAAGTATATTTTAATGGCTCATATTTAACTTTTTGATCTGGAATGTGCTTCTCTCTCCTATAAACATTGAGAACATAGTTCCATCACCAAGGGCATAAGCCCATGTTATTATTTCTCACTGCTCTATTATATTTTACATTATATGTGTGCTATCACTAATTTTGCAAGTGTTACTCTTTAGAACTTGTTTCTAGCCAGGTGCAGTGGTTCACATCTGTAATCCCAGAGTTTTGGGAGGCTAAGGAGAGAGGATCACTTGAGGCTAGCAGTTCAAGACCAGCCTGAGCAGCATAGAGAAGACCCCATCTCTTAAAAAAGACCAAAAACTTGTTTCTGATACTTCACCAAATTTTTGTTCAATAATTGCTTATTATGTGCATATTGTATTTTAGGCAGCACTGGGCTACTGTAAATTTTTTTTAAAAAAATCCCAGAAAGGATACATGCCAAGAGAATCAGTACATAAGAAATAATTTCCAAGCAATTAGTAGGCTAAGTAAAAATGTCATAGACATAAGAAATAATAAACTCTCGCTACGCTTTGTGCTCTGAAAGAGATGCAAAATATATACACATGCATATATCAATTCATTCCAAAATATAAGATACAGATGGCTTTTTGAAATAATTTGTGTGAAAGGCAAAATTTGAATATACAGAGTACGTTAGGGAGAATGGCAGAAGGAATGTTCATGACGGAAATAAAATAAGTACAGCTATTCAAAGCTTAAAACACATCAGAAAATAGTATTTCAGCAATTATAATTACTCTGTTCAGTTCATATTATTCCAATATCCAGTCTAAGATTATAAAGGTATAAGTGACTTAAAGAAGTAAACTGATCTAGTTCTCAACTCTGTGAATGAAAAAACTAAGCACCTAAAGACACTGACATCTAATGACTGATTAGAGGTTTTAGAAGAAACATGAACAAAAATTGCCCTGATACAGTTGCTCTAAAGATACCAATAGATGAAGTCATTTAACTAGTTTCACCACTGTAGCTTCCCATATCCCAATGCTAAAGTTCACTTCATGCATGGAAAGAATTATTAAGAAAAGCACAATGTTAGTTTCCATTATCACATTCATTTCTGCCTTGGAAAGAACACATTAACCACCTGTTCCCAGATCTGTTTGGTCTTGATCCCATAAATGATGGGATTCAGCATAGGTGGAGCCAGAATGTAGATATTGGCCAGCAGCACATGGATATGGGGTGAAACGTGATGTCCAAATCTCTGAGTGAGGACTCAGAAGATGCCAGGTGCATAAAAGAGGACAATGACACAGACATGGGAGCCATATGTGTTGAGAGCTTTGTGACGGGCATCCTGGGAAGGGATGCCGAAGACAGTACAGAGAATCAGTACATAAGAAATAAAGATTAGCACAAAATCTAAGACCACTGTTGAAATTAGGACAAAAAACCATACCAGATGTTCACTTGGATGTCATCACAGGAAACACAGGCCAAGACCACATGCCTACAAGCAGTGTTTGGGAGGATGTTATTTTTGCAGAAAGTCAGGCTTTTCAGAACATATATTATGGGGAAAATTATACCATAACTTCTCAGAAATATAATCACACGAATTTTCCCAATAAGGGCACATGTAAGAATAGTGGTGTATCTCAGTGGGTAGCAAATGGCAATATATAGCGATCAAGCGCCATCACCAGCAAGATCCTTGACTCATACGTGAAAGTAGAAGAGAGGAAGAAGACCTGAGCAATGCAAATATCAAGGGAGATTTCCTCAGCATGGAACCAGAAGATGGCCGACGCTTGTAGTACTGTGGCAGTGGAAAAGAACAATGTCTGCTCCAGCCAACAAGCAGAGGAAGAGGTACATGGGTTTAGGGAGGCTGCGTTTTGTGAGGATAATGAAGATGAGCAGGCTGTTTCCAAGCAGAGCAATGACATAAGAAATAACAATGGGGATGGAAAGCTATACGTGCTGGTCCTCTAGGCCTGGGATGCCTAGCAAGTGGAAGATTGTGTAGCTAACACCAGGATGATTTAAGGCAGCTGTGTCTGGCAAGACAACCTACGAATCCACCATCTATGTATAGAGACAGAAAATGCAGATTAAACTCAAATATTTTCTTTGATATCACCAGCACTTTTGGCATCTACCTGATCCCACTCAATTCACAGGATGCCAGGAGCTATGTTATAGATAAAGATGAATAAGTCATGGCTTATTGATGTCAGGCTGGTTCAACATATGCAAATCAGTAAATGTAATCAAGCATATAAACAGAACCAAAGACAAAAACCATATGCTTATCTCAATAGATGCAGAAAAGACCTTTGACAAAATTCAACAACGCTTCATGCTAAAACCTCTCAATCAATTAGGTATTGATGGGACATATCTCAAAATAATAAGAGCTATCTATGACAAACCCACAGCCAATATCATACTGAATGGGCAAAAACTGGAAGCATTCCCTTTGAAAACTGGCACAAGACAGGGATGCCCTCTCTCACCACTCCTATTCAACATAGTGTTGGAAGTTCTGGCCAGGGAAATCAGGCAGGAGAAGGAAATAAAAATTAGGCAAATACACATTTTTTATTATGCTTTAAGTTTTAGGGTACATGTGCACAATGTACAGGTTAGTTACATATGTATACATGTGGCATATTGGTGTGCTGCACCCAGTAACTCATCACTTAACATTAGGTATATCTCCAAATGCTATCCCTCCCCCCTCTCCGCTACCTCCACCCCACAACAGGCCCCGGTGTGTGATGCTCCCCTTCCTGTGTCCATGTGTTCTCATTGTTCAATTCCCACCTCTGAGTGAGAACATGCAGTGTTTGGTTTTTTGTCCTTGTGATAGTTTGCTGAGAATGATGGTTTCCAGCTTCATCCATGTCCCTACAAAGGACATGAACTCATCATTTTTTAAGGCTGCATAGTATTCCATGGTGTATATGTGCCACATTTCCTTAATTCAGTCTAACATTGTTGGACATTTGGCTTAGTTCCAAGTCTTTGCTATTGTGAATAGTACCGCAATAAACATACGTGTGCATGTGTCTCTATAGCAGCATGATTTATAATCCTTTGGGTATATAACCAGTAATGGCATTGCTGGGTCAAATGGTATTTCTAGTTCTAGATCCCTGAGGAATTGCCACACTGACTTCCACAACGGTTGAACTAGTTTACAGTCCCACCAACAGTGTAAAAGTGTTCTTATTTCTCCACATTCTCTCCAGCACCTGTTGTTTCCTGACTTTTTAATGATCGCCATTCTAACTGGTGTGAGATGGTATCTCATTGTGATTTTGATTTGCATTTCTCTGATGGCCAGTGATGATGAGCATTTTTCCATGTGTCTGTTGGCTGCATAAAGGTCTTCTTTTGAGAAGTGTCTGCTCATATTGTCTGTTATTTTCTTGTAAATTTGTTTGAGTTCATTATAGATTCTGGATATTAGCCAGATGAGTAGATTGCAAAAATTTTCTCCCATTCTGTAGGTTGCCTGTTCACTCTTATGGTAGTTTCTTTTGCTGTGCAGAAGCTCTTTAGTTTCTTTTTTTTTTTTTCTTTTAAAAAGTGTTAAACTTTATTAGATACTTCAAACTAGCAAAGCTCAACTTCATCACAATTAGCTCTTTAGTTTCATTAAACCCATTTGTCAATTTTGGATTTTGTTGCCATTGCTTTTGGTGTTTTAGACATGAAGTCGTTGCCCATGCCTATGTCCTGAATGGTATTGCCTAGGTTTTCTTCTAGGGTTTTTATGGTTTTAGGTCAGAATAACCAATGCAGAGAAGGCCTTAAAGGACCTGATGGAGCTGAAAACCAAGGCAAGAGAACTACGTGATGAATGCACAAGCCTCAGCAGCTGATTCAATCAACTGGAAGAAAAGGTATCAGTGATGGAAGATCAAATGAATGAAATGAAGCGAGAAGAGAAGTTTAGAGAAAAAATAAAAAGAAATGAACAAAGCCTCCAAAAAATATGGGACTATGTGAAAAGACCAAATCTACGTCTGATTGGTGAACCTGAAAGTGACAGGGAGAATGGAACCAAGTTGGAAAACATTCTGCAAGATATTATCCAGGAGAACTTCCCCAATCTAGCAAGGCAGGTCAACATTCAAATTCAGGAAATACAGAGACTGCCACAAAGATACTCCTCGAGAAGAGCAACTCCAAGACACATAATTGTCAGATTCACCAAAGTTGAAATGAAGGAAAAAATGTTAAGGGCGGCCAGAGAGAAAGGTTGGGTTACCCACAAAGGGAAGCCCATCAGACTAACAGCTGATCTCTCCGCAGAAACTCTACAAGCCAGAAGAGAGTGGGGGCCAATATTCAACATTCTTAAAGAAAAGAATTTTCAACCCAGAATTTCATATCCAGCCAAACTAAGCTTCATAAGTGAAGGAGAAATAAAATGCAGACAAGCAAATGCTGAGAGATTTTGTCACCACCAGGCCTGCCCTAAAAGAGCTCCTGAAGGAAGCACTAAACATGGGAAGGAACAAATGGTACCAGCCACTGCAAAAACATGCCAAATTGTAAAGATCATCAAGGCTAGGAAGAAACTGCGTCAACTAATGAGCAAAATAACCAGCTAACATCATAATGACAGGATCAAATTCATGCCTAACAATATTAGCTTTAAAAAAAAATGGGCTAAATGCTCCAATTAAAAGACACAGACTGGCAAACTGGATAAAGAGTCAGGACCCATCAGTGTGCTGTATTCAGGAAACCCATCTCATGTGCAGAGACACACATAGGCTCAAAATAAAGGGATGGAGGAAGATCTACCAAGCAAATGGAAAACAAAAAAAGGCAGGGATTGCAATCTTAGTCTCTGATAAAACAGACTTTAAACAAACAAAGATCAAAAGAGACAAAGAAGGCCATTACATAATGGTAAAGGGATCAATTCAACAAGAAGAGCTAACTATCCTAAATATATATGCACCCAATACAGGAGCACCCAGATTCATAAAGCAAGTCCTTGGAGACCTACAAAGAGACTTAGACTCCCACAGAATAATAATGGCAGACTTTAACACCCCACTGTCAACATTAGACAGATCAATGACATAGAAAGTTAACAAGGATATCCAGGAATTGAACTCAGCTCTGCACCAAGCAGGCCTAATAGACATCTACAGAACTCTCCACCCCAAATCAACAGAATATACATTCTTCTCAGCACCACACCTCACTTATTCCAAAATTGACCACATAGTTGGAAGTAAAGCACTCCTCGGCAAATGTAAAAGAACAGAAATTATAACAAACTGTCTCTCAGACTACAGTTTAGTCAAACTAGAACTCAGGATTAAGAAACTCATTCAAAACTGCTCAACTACATGGAAACTGAACAACCTGCTCCTGAATGACTACTGGGTACATAACAAAATGAAGGCAGAAATAAAGATGTTCTTTGAAACCAACGAGAACAAAGACACAACATACCAGAATCTCTGCGACACATTCAAAGCAGTGTGTAGAGGGAAATTTATAGCACTAAATGCCCACAAGAGAAAGCAGGAAAGATCTAAAATTGACACCCTAACATCACAATCAAAAGAACTAGAGAAGCAAGAGCAAACACATTCAAAAGCTAGCAGAAGGCAAGAAATAACTAAGATCAGAGCAGAACTGAAGGGAATAGAGACCCAAAAAAAACCCTTCAAAAAATCAATGAATCCAGGAGCTGGTTTTCTGAAAAGATCAACAAAATTGATAGATCACTAGCAAGACTAATAAAGACGAAAATGGAGAAGAATCAAATAGATGCAATAAAAAATGATAAAGGGGATATCACCACTGATTCCACAGAAATACAAACTACCATCAGAGAATACTATAAAAACCTCTACGCAAATAAATTAGAAAATCTAGAAGAAATGGATAAATTCCTCGACACATACACCCTCCCAAGACTAAACCAGGAAGAAGCTGAATCTCTGAATAGACCAATAACAGGCTACGAAATTGAGGCAATAATTAATAGCTTACCAACCAAAAAAAGTCCAAGACCAGATGGATTCACAGCCGAATTCTACCAGACGTACAAGGAGGAGCTGGTACCATTCCTTCTGAAACTATTCCAATGAATAGAAAAACAGGGAATCCTCCCTAACTCATCTGATGAGGCCAGCATCATCCTGATACCAAAGCCTGGTGGAGACACAACAAAAAAAGAGAAATTTAGACCAATATCCCTGATGAACATTGATGCAAAAATCCTCAAAAAAATACAGGCAAACTGAATCCAGCAGCACATCAAAAAGCTTATCCACCATGATCAAGTGGGCTTCATCCCTGGGATGCAAGGCTGGTTCAACATATGCAAATCAATAAACGTAATCCAGCATATAAACAGAACCAATGACAAAAACCACATGATTATCTCAACAGATGCAGAAAAGGCCTCTGAAAAAAATCAACAACGCTTCATGCTAAAAACTCTCAATAAATTCGGGATTGATGGGACATATCTCAAAATAATAAGAGCTATTTATGACAAACCCACAGCCAATGTCATACTGAATGGGCAAAAACTGGAAGCATTCCCTTTGAAAACTGGCACAAGACAGGGATGCCCTCTCTCACCACTCCTATTCAACATAGTGTTGGAAGTTCTGGCCTGGGCAATCAAGCAGCAGAAGGAAATAAAGGGTATTCAATTAGGAAAAGAGGAAGTCAAATTGTCCCTGTTTACAGATGACATGATTGTATATCTAGAAAACACCATCATCTCAGCCCAAAATCTCCTTAAGCTGATAGGCAACTTCAGCAAAGTCTCAGGATACAAATCAATGTGCAAAAATCACAAGCATTCTTATACACAAATAACAGACAAACAGAGAGCCAAATCATGAGGGACCTCCCATTCACAATTCCTTCAAAGAGAATAACATACCTAGGAATCCAATTTACAAGGGATGTGAAGGATCTCTTCAAGGAGAACTACAAACCACTGCTCGATGAAATAAAAGAGGACATAAACAAATGGAAGAACATTCCATGCTCGTGGGTAGGAAGAATCAACATTGTGAAAATGGCCATACTGCCCAAGGTAATTTATAGATTCAATGCCATCCTTATCAAGCTATCAATGACTTTCTTCACAGAATTGGAAAAAACTACTTTAAAGTTCATATGGAACCAGAAAAGAGCCCGCATTGCCAATTCAATCCTAAGCCAAAAGAACAAAGCTGGAGGCATCATGCTACCTGACTTCAAACTATACTACAAGGCTACAGTAACCAAAATAGCATGGTACTGGTACCAAAACAGAGACATAGACCAATGGAACAGAACAGAGCCCTCAGAAATAATGCCACATATCTACAACCATCTGATCTTTGACAAACCTGACAAAAACAAGAAATGGGGAAAGGATTCCCTATTTAATAAATGGTGCTGGGAAAACTGGCTAGCCATATGTAGAAAGCTGAAACTGGATCCCTTCCTTACACCTTATACAAAAATTAATTCAAGATGGATTAAAGACTTAAATGTTTGACTTAAAACCATAAAACCCTAGAAAAAAACCTAGGCAATACTATTCAGGACATAGGCATGGGCAAGGACTTCATGTCTAAAACACCAAAAGCAATGGCAACAAAAGCCAAAATTGACAAATGGGATCTAATTAAACTAAAGAGCTTCTTCACAGCAAAAGCAACCACCATCAGAGTGAACAGGCAACCTACAGAATGGGAGAAAATTTTTGCAATCTACTCATCTGACAAAGGGCTAATATCCAGAATCTACAATGAACTCAAACAAATTTACAAGAAAAAAACAAACAACCCCATCACAAAGTGGGCAAAGGATATGAACAGACACTTCTCAAAAGAAGACCTTTATGCAGCCAAAAGACACATGAAAAAATGCTCATCATCACTGACCATCAGAGAAATGCAAATCAAAACCATAATGAGATACCATCTCACACCAGTTAGAATGGCGATCATTAAAAAGTCAGGAAACAACAGGTGCTGGAGAGAATGTGGAGAAATAGGAACACTTTTACACTGTTGGTGGGACTGTAAACTAGTTCAGCCATGTGGAAGTCAGTGTGGCAATTCCTTAGGGATCTAGAACTAGAAATACCATTTGACCCAGCAATCCCATTACTGGGTACATACCCAAAGGATTATAAATCATGCTGCTATAGAGACACATGCACACGTATGTTTATTGCAGCACTATTCACAATAGCAAAGACTTGGAACCAAGCCAAATGTCCAACAATGATAGACTGGATTAAGAAAATGTGGCACATATACACCATGGAATACTATGCAGCCTTAAAAAATGATGAGCTCACGTCCTTTGTAGGGACATGGATGAAGCTGGAAACCATCATTCTCAGCAAACTGTTGCAAGGACAAAAAACCAAACACTGCATGTTCTCACTCAGAGATGAGAATTGAACAATGAGAATACACGGACACAGGAAGGGGAACATCACACACTGGAGCATGTTGTGAGGTTGGGGGAGGGGGGAGGATAGCATTAGGAGATATACCTAATGTTAAATGATGAGTTACTGGGTGCAGCACACCAACATGGCACATGTATACATATGTAACTAACCTGCATGTTGTGCACATGTACCCTAAAACTTAAAGTGTAATAAAAAAAAAAAAGAAGAAGAAGACCTTGTCTTTTGCTAGGCCTTCAGCATGGGTATTGATCAATGTAGTCAGGAGTTGAGATGGTTTAGGCTCTGTTGTTGTTATAAGGATCCTGAATAAACCACATGTTTAATGGCCTCTAGTGTTACTCTCTTAGTCTATTTCTACTGCTATAACAAAATGCCTGAGACTAGACAATTTATAAATAATATAAACTTATTCTTCACAGTTTTTGAGCCTGGAAATTGCAAAATCAAGGTGCTTGCATGTTTGGCATCTAGTGAGGGCCTAGTCTGTTCTTCCAATATGCCACCTTGAGCACTGTATCTTCACAAGACAAAAGAAACAGAAGAACAAAAAGGGCCTAGGCTAGTTCCCTCTAACCCTTTGATAAGTTCATTAATTCCATTTAGGAAGGCTCTGCCCTCAGGACTTAATCACCACCTAAAAGCCTTGCCTCTTAATATTATCACATTGGTGGTTGAGTTTTAACATATGAATTTTGGGGAATATATTCAGACCATAACTTTCCATCCTTAGCCCACCAAATTCATTTCCTTCTCACACAAAAAATACATTCATTCCATCTTAATAGCCCCAAAAAGTTATAACTCATTCCAGTACCAATTCAAAATTCTAAGGTCTAGAGTCTCATCTAAATCAGATATAAGTGAGACCCAAAGTACAATTCATCCTGAGGCAAATTTCTCTCCAGCTGTGAGCCTGTGAAATCAAATAAGTTATGTGTTTCCAAAATATGATGGTGAGACAAGCATAGAACAGACACTTTCATTCCAAAAGGGAGAAATAGCCAAGAAAAAAGGGGGGTAATGGGTCCCAAGCAAGCCCAAATCCAAACAAGGTAAATAACATTAAAACTTTAAGCTTGAGAACAGTTTTTGACTCCATGCCCTGCCTTCCAGACACACTGGGGACCCGACCTCCATGTCTTTGCTGGATGCAGCCCATGCTGTACCTCTCATAGGTTGGAGTTCAGTGCCTGTGGCTCTCTCGAGCTAGAGTTGCACGTTGGTGATTCTACAGGTCTGGAGCGTTGGGAGCAGCCCAGCACTACAGTTCTTTTGGGCATTACCCAAGTGGAACTGTGAGGTGGCTCCACTACTATGGCTCCACTAGGCATTACCCTCTCTGTGTGACTCTGCCTCTGTGGCAGTTCTCTCTATGGGCACTGCACTCCAGCCTGGGCGACAGAGACTGTCTCAAAAAAATAAAGAAGGCAAAAAGATCTGGACAGACATCTCATCAAAGAAGATACACAGAATGCAAAGAAGCATATGAAAAGGTACCGAACATCATGTCATTGGAGAATTACAAATTTACACAACATGAGATACCACTACATACCTATTAGAATGGTGAAAATGCAAAACACTGACAACAGTAAATGCTGGCGAGGATGTGGAACAACAGGAGCTCTCATTCACTGCTGATGGGAATGCTAAATGGTACAGCCACTTAAGAACGCAGCTTGGCAGTTTCTTACAAAACCAAGCATACTCTTACCATACAATCCAGCAATCATGCTCCTGGGTATTTACCCAAATGAGTTAAAAATGTATATCCACACAAAAACCTGCACACAGATATTTATAGCAGCTTTATTCATAATTGCCAAAACTGGCAATCAAGATGTCCTTCAGTCAGTGTATGTGCAAGTAAATTGTAAAAAAAAAAAGCAAAAATCAAATAATAACACCTAAATAAAAGATACTCAGGTCAGAAAGGAGGATGTAAACCTGTATTTATTAAGAGATAACATGGCTGTGTATGTAAAAAAAAATCCTAAGAATCTACACAACACTTGGGATTAATAAATGGATTTAGCAAGGTCAGGGACACCAAGTTTAAAATACAAAAATAAATTATACTTTATATAAAACCAGCAAATAATTTAAAATACAATTACAAACAATTTTTTTTATTATAACACTAAAACAAAGCATAAAATATCTAAATTTTATGGCTGGGCACAATGACTCTCGTGTGCTATCCCAGCACTTTGGGAGGCCAAGGCGGGCAGATGGCTTGCACTCAGGAGTTCAAGACCAGCCTGGGCAACATGGTGAGCCCTGTCTCTACTAAAAATACAAAAATACTTGGCTGGGCATGGTGGTACATGCCTGCAGTCCCAGCTACTCTGGAGGCTGAGGTGGGAGGATCACTTGAAAGCAGGAGGGGTGGCAGGGGCAGTGGTGGAGGTTGCAGTGAGCCAAGAGCTGAGATCATGCCACTGCACTCTAGCCTGGGTGACAGAGCGAGACCCTGTCTCAAAAAAAAACCTAAATTTTAGTGGAGCTTAACATTTGAATGTGATCAGAGAAAGAGACATGCCCAGCAAGCAAGTTGGTCAGTTGAAAACAATGCAGTTCTGGAATGGCAAAAAACCTGAGGGTCCCACAGGGCACTCTTGGGAGTGCTAATTAATTATTTACAAGAGCCAAAGGATCTTGTGGAACACACCCAAAGGATCTTGGAGGGTGCTAAGCAGATGTGGGGCACTTTAACAGTCATGCCAATGGGTCATGCAGTACTAGCAGAATGTTTAGAAAAACTGTTCAGTTCCAAGAAAGACCATCCTTCTATTTAGCCCTCAACTAAACTCACTTGGTGGGTCAAATTAAAAATCCAACAGAAGGCCTCTAAAAAGTATTCACAGTAAACAGTTTTCTAGCCTCTGCTTGCAGTTCAACAAGACCAGAGATGGTCAGAGGCCCCACAAGCCAAATCATGAACACCCAATAACTATTATTACCACTAAACATGTCCCTGGAACTGAGAAATACCCTGTGACAAACAAAAAGATATTTCTTAAACATAAAACTGTTTCTCCTTTACAAATATGTATATATACACTTACTTGGACTAATTAAATAAAAAGATATGAAAAGAATACATAAAGAGATAAGTTTATCAGCAGGAAGAGCTTTAGTGAATAAGATAACTGAAAATTAAATGTGGATTATTTGGTGGCCAAAGAAAAAGGGGGTACAGAATGTTTTTCATGGTTGACCTTGACTTACAGAAGTAGGGAAAATTTATTTTTAAGTGATATTTAGGTATTCCCATGTAAAAATTTAAAATATTACAAATACCAAAGTTTGAATGGCTTTTTTGAAAATGTTATAAATTTAATTCAAGTTCCAAAGGAACACTTTTGATAGAAAGTGTTTTTTAAATAATTAATATGATTTTCAGGCTGGGCATGGTGGCTCATGCCTGTAATCCCAGTATTTTGGAAAGCCAAGATGAGAGGATCACTTGAGGTCAGGAAATCAAGACTAGCCTGGGCAACATAGGGAGACCCCATCTCTACAAAAAAAAATTAAAATATGTAAAATTTTAAAAAAGAAAATGGGATTAATGTTTTCCAGATCGCATAAAATGGAAACAGGAATAATTGGTGTAGCAATGCTAACACTCTTTTGTTAGGAATAAGTACATGAGCATACTTAAGAAGGGATGGAAGTTTAGAGGAAAAGGTGGACTAGGCAGGCTTGGAGGGCCATAATGACTTGGCCATCATGTACGGAATTGAGGAGATGTTGAAAAGACTGTTCTATATTTGGGCTCCCTGGGATAATAGCAGCCCCTCAGGCTTTCAAGCCAACACATAAAATCTCAGTTTTCTTCACCCATCATTCTGACAGCCTCATTGTCACTCATCCCATTCTAGCCCAAGAGAACTCCATTTAAAGCAGGTAAGTGATTTTTTTATTGCTGTGAGCAAAATTTTAGTCTAGATAGGAAAGGCCCTATCTAGACTAGATGTCATGGGAACTAAAGCAGGTGGCTGAAAATATTAGTACTATTGTCTGGAGTTGGGTAGACAGAGTTGGAGAGACTAAAGCAGTGTGGGGTGGAGCCACTTGTACTGGCTCATCTGTGCATATTCCTTGCAAACTTCACATTCAGTGATGTCATGTTGATACCTTGAAAACGACCTTGGTGGGAGTACATACACTGCTGAAACTGGCAAACACTGCAATGCAGGGCTTTAATTGATTGACTGATCTTTGTGTGTGTATTTTAGCTGGGTTACCAGCACACCACCAAACCACAGTCATAAATATGGGCTATGCCAGTAGAATGGAAAATGCTGTCTGGGATGGCAGAATGAGGAGACTCTGGGCATGGGGACCCTTCTTACCTCTCAATGTGCCAAAGAGCTCTGAGCCCGGAGCGCCTCCAAAGAAGGTTCTACATTGGCTCCAATCTTGACTACTGTAAATATCCAAGGTATAAAAGGGACTTATTTACGACTACCCTGCCCTGATACTTCACACTCATCCAATATTTTGTCATTTGGTTGTTTTGTTAAACACTTTCAGGAGTTGCACTGTGCTGTCATGTACTGAAATCTGGAAAAACACAAAGAAAAAATATAATTCTCACACCTCAGAAAGTCTTAAATCAGTTAGGGGAAACATTGCCAGGTAATCTAACATGCTCCTATTCCTGAGATAGATCCTCTGATAATTAGACTTTTTGTGAAATCAGAGAGAAGAAATGATTTATGAGGTGAGCGTTCTCAGAGGCACATTGCTGACACATTGAAGAGATGATTTTTTTTTTTTTTTTGGACGGAGCCTCGTTCTGTCGCCCAGGCTGGAGTGCATTGGCACAATCTCGGCTCACTGCAAGCTACACCTCCCGGGTTCACGCCATTCTTCTGCCTCAGCCTCCCTCCTGAGTAGCTGGGACTACAGGCGCCCACCACCACGCCCAGCTAATTTTTTGTATTTTTAGTAGAGATGGGGTTTCACCGTGTTACCAAGGATGGTCTGGATCCCCTGACCTCGTGATCCGCCCGCCTCGGCCTCCTAAAGTGCCGGGATTACAGGCGTGAGCCACGGCGCCCGGCCGAAGAGATGATATTTTAAAATACCCTGAATAAGGGTAACTCTCTCAGGAACACAAAGAAGGACAATGGCAGTTAATTCTCTGAGATGCTGAAGATACCTGGACGGAGACGGGAGAACATTCATGAGGCATGTGAGAAGTTGTCTAGATTGGGTTGAGTAGATAAGCAACTACTCAGGTACCCACAATTTCACCCGTAGACCAGGCCCCCAGTCATTGAGCTCTTTAACCTCCCTTCTTTGCCTCCCAGAAGCAAAATCCTCTTTACTCTCAAAGTACCAAATGGCCACCCTTAGCTTAACAGGTCCTCTTCAGGCTTCTCTTTTCTACTTAAGATTTACATTGCTTCATTTGATCTTCTTTTCGGGCTGTTACTTTGTCAGCACAGTGGTGCACACACTTGGCCGTCAACCTCCAGTGGCATTTTCCATGTCTGTTTTGGTTTATTCCACCTCCTTCAGAAGGGCAAATTTCTTCGGGGTATTATATGTTTTCATAGTGCTTGTGTGATCACAGGCTGACCTGGTGGTAGTTGCTGTCCACAGCAGGCACATCCTAAGGAGCCTCTACTGGGCTCTTGTCACGTAATTTTATTTCTGAAACCGCTTCAGCCGTTACTTAGACGGTACTGCAGGAACAAAAATAGGAGTAAATCTTCCTACTCTGGAAACTGAATTTAGAGATGGGGAGAATGGAACCTGAGAGGCAGGGAAAGAATGATCATGTGGACTTACTATGTGCTAGATTCTCAGTCAGGCACTGAATAAATACAGACATGCTAAAAGTTGTTTATCTATTATACTGCATTATTTCCTAGATCCCCGAACTTCTGCACCACGCTCATCTCCTGAGAACGGAGAAGGGCATTACATAATCGGAAAGGGTTCAATTCAGCATGAAGACCTAACTATCATAAATATATATGCACTCAACACAGGAGCACCCAGATTCATAATGCAAGTTCCTAGAGACCTACAAAGAGACTTAGAATCCCACACGAAAATAGTGGGAGACTTCAACATTCCACTGACAGTATTAGACAGATCATCGAGGCAAAAAGATAGCAACGGTATTCAGGACCTAAACTCAATATTGGATCAAATGGATCTAATAGACCTTTTTATTATTTATTTTTGAGACACAGTCTGCCTCTGTCATCCAGGCTGGAGTGCAGTGGCATGATCTTGACGCACTGCAAACTCCACCCCCCAGGCTGAAGCGATTCTCATGCATCAGCCTCCAAAGTAGCTGGGATTACTATTAAAATTTTATGGGAGCCAAGATGGCCGAATAGGAACAGCTCCGGTCTACAGCTCCCAGCCTGAGCAACACAGAAGACGGGTGATTTCTGCATTTCTGTTTGAGGTACCGGTTTCATCTCACTAGGGAGTGCCAAACAGTGGGTGCAGGACAGTCAGTGAAGCGCACTGTGCGCGAGCCGAAGCAGGGTGAGGCGTTGCCTCACTCGGGAAGTGCAAGGGGTCAGGGAGTTCCCTTTCCTAGTCAAAGAAAGGGGTAACAGACAGCACCTGGAAAATCGGGTCAGTCCCATCCTAATACTGCGCTTTTCCAATGGGCCTGGAAAACGGCACACTAGGAGATTCTGTCCTGCACTGACTCAGAGGATCCTATGCCCACAGAGTCTCACTGATTGCTAGCACAGCAGTCTGAGATCAAACTGCAAGGCGGCAGCGAGGCTGGGGGAGGGGCGCCAGCCATTGCCCAGGCTTGCTTAGGTAAACAAAGCAGCCAGGAAGCTCGAACTGGGTGGAGCCCACCACAGATCAAGGAGGCCTGCCTGCCTCTGTAGGCTCCACCTCTGGGGGCAGGGCACAGACAAACAAAAAGTCAGCAGGAACCTCCACAGACTTAAATGTCCCTGTCTGACTGACAGCTTTGAAGAGAGTAGTGGTTCTCCCAGCACGCAGCTGGAGATCTGAGAACGGACAGAATGCCTCCTAAAGTGGGTCCCTCACCCCTGAACAGCCTAACTGGGAGGCACCTCCCCAGTAGGGACAGACTGACACCTCACTCGGCCGGGTAATCCTCTGAGACAAAACTTCCAGAGGAACTATCACACAGCTGAATTTGTGGTCTCATGAAAATCCACTGTTCTGCAGCCACCGCTGCTGACACCCAGCCAAACAGGGTCTGGAGTGGACCTCTAGTAAACTCCAACAGACCTGCAGCTGAGGGTCCTGTCTGGTAGAAGGAAAACTAACAAACAGAAAGGACATCCACACCAAAAACCCATCTGTACATCACCATCATCAAAGACCAAAAGTAGACAAAACCACAAAGATGGGGAAAAAACAGAGCAGAAAAACCGGAAACTCTAAAAAGCAGAGCACCTCTCCTCCTCCAAAGGAATGCAGTTCCTCACCAGCAACGGAACAAAGCTCGATGGAGGATGACTTTGATGAGTTGAGAGAAGAAGGCTTCAGACGATCAAACTACTCTGAGCTATGGGAGGAAATTCAAAACAACAGCAAAGAAGTTAAAAACTTTGAAAAAAAATTAGAAGAATGGATAACTAGAATAACCAATGGAGAGAAGGGCTTAAAGGAGCTGATGGAGCTGAAAGCCAAGTTTCGAGAACTACCTGAAGATTGCAGAAGCCTCAGTAGCAGATGTGATCAACTGGAAGAAACAGTATCACTGATGGAAGATGAAATGAATGAAATGAAGCAAGAAGGGAAGTTTAGAGAAAAGAGAATAAAAAGAAATGAACAAAACCTCAAAGAAATTTGGGACTATGTGAAAAGACCAAACCTATGTCTGATTGGTGTACCTGAAAATGACGGGGAGAATGGAACCAAGTTGGAAAACACTCTGCAAGATATTATCCAGGAGAACTTCCCCAATCTAGCAAGGCAGGCCAACATTCAGATTCAGGAAATACAGAGAACGCCACAAAGATACTCCTCGAGAAGAGCAACTCCAAGACACATAATTGTCAGATTCACCAAAGTTGAAATGAAGGAAAAAATGTTAAGAGCGGCCAGAGAGAAAGGTCGGGTTACCCACAAAGGGAAGCCCATCAGACTAAAAGCTGATCTCTCAACAGAAACTCTACAAGCCAGAAGAGAGTGGGGGCCAATATTCAACATTCTTAAAGAAAAGAATTTTCAACCCAGAATTTCATATCCAGCCAAACTAAGCTTCATAAGTGAAGGAGAAATAAAATACTTTACAGACAAGCAAATGCTGAGTGATTTTGTCACCATCAGGCCTGCCCTAAAAGAGATCCTGAAGGAAGCACTAAACATGGAAAGGAACAACCGATACCAGCCACTGCAAAAACACGCCAAATTGTAAAGACCATCGAGCCTAGGAAGAAACTGCAGCAACTAACGAGCAAAATAACCAACTAACATCATAATGACAGGAACAGATTCATACATAACAATATTAATGTTAAATGTAAATGGGCTAAATGCTCCAATTAAAAGACAGACTGGCAAACTGGATAAGGAGTCAGGACCCATCAGTGTGCTGTATTCAGGAAACCCATCTCACATGCAGAGACACACATAGACTCAAAATAAAGGGATGGAGGAAGATCTATCAAGCAAATGGAAAACAAAAAAAGGCAGGGGTTGCAATCCTAGTCTCTGATAAAATAGACTTTAAACCAACAAAGATCAAAAGAGACAAAGAAGGCCATTACATAATGGTAAAGGGATCAATTCAACAAGAAGAGCTAACTATCCTAAATATATATGCACCCAACACAGGAGCACCCAGATTCGTAAAGCAAGTCCTGAGTGACCTACAAAGGGACTTAAACTCCCACACAATAATAATGGGAGATTTTAACACCCCACTGTCAACATTAGACAGATCAACGAGACAGAAAGTTAATAAGGATATCCAGGAATTGAACTCAGCTCTACATAAAGTGGACCTAACAGACATCTACAGAACTCTCCACCCCAAATCAACAGAATATACATTTTTTTCAGGACCACACCACACCTATTCCAAAATTGACCACATAGTTGGAAGTAAAGCTCTCCTCAGCAAATGGAAAAGAACAGAAATTATAACAAACTGTCTCTCAGACCACAGTGCAATCAAACTAGAAATCAGGATTAAGAAACTCACTCAAAACCGCTCAACTACATGGAAACTGAACAACCTGCTCCTGAATGACTATTGGGTACATGATGAAATGAAGGCAGAAATAAAGATGTTCTTTGAAACCAATGAGAACAAAGACACAACATACCAGAATATCTGGGACACGTTCAAAGCAGTGTGTCGAGGGAAATTTATAGCACTAAATGCCCACAAGAGAAAGCAGGAAAGATCCAAAATTGACACCCTAACATCACAATTAAAAGAACTAGAAAAGCAAGAGCAAACACATTCAAAAGCTAGCAGAAGGCTAGAAATAACTAAAATCAGAGCAGAACTGAAGGAAATAGAGACACAAAAAACCCTTCAAAAAATTAATGAATCCAGGAGCTGGTTTTTTGAAAAGATCAACAAAATTGATAGACCACTAGCAAGACTAATAAAGAAGAAAAGAGAGAAGAATCAAATAGATACAATAAAAAATGAAAAAGGGGATATCACCACCGATCCCACAGAAATACAATCTACCATCAGAGAATACTACAAACACCTCTGTGCAAATAAACTAGAAAATCTAGAAGAAATGGATAAATTCCTCGACAAATACACCCTCCCAAGACTAAATCAGGAAGAAGTTGAATCTCTGAATAGACCAATAACAGGTTCTGAAATGGTGGCAATAATCAATAGCTTACCAACCAAAAAGAGTCCAGGACCTGATGGATTCACAGCTGAATTCTACCAGAGGTACAAGGAGGAACTGGTACCATTCCTTCCGAAACTATTCCAATCAATAGAAAAAGAGGGAATCCTCCCTAACACATTTTATGAAGTCAGCATCATCCTGATACCAAAGCCTGGCAGAGACATAACCAAAAAAGAGAATTTCAGACCAATATCCTTGATGAACATTGATGTAAAAATCCTCAATAAAATACTGGCAAACCGAATCCAGCAGCACATCAAAAAGCTTATCCACCATAATCTAGTGGGCTTCATCCCTGGGGTGCAAGGCTGGTTCAACATATGCAAATCAATAAATGTAATCCAGCATATAAACAGAACCAAAGACAAAAACCACATGATTATCTCAATAGATGCAGAAAAGGCCTTTGACAAAATTCAACAACGCTTCATGCTAAAACCTCTCAATAAATTAGGTATTGATGGGACGTATCTCAAAATAATAAGAGCTATCTACGACAAACCCACAGCCAATATCATACTGAATGGGCAAAAACTGGAAGCATTCCCTCTGAAAACTGGCACAAGACAGGGATTCCCTCTCTCACTGCTCCTATTCAACATAGTGCTGGAAGTTCTGGCCAGGGAAATCAGGCAGGAGAAGGAAATAAAGGGTATTCAATTAGGAAAAGAGGAAGTCAAATTGTCCCTGTTTGCAGATGACATGATTGTATATCTAGAAAACCCCATTGTCTCAGTCCAAAATCTCCTTAAGCTGATTAGCAACTTCAGCAAAGTCTCAGGACACAAAATCAATGTACAAAAATCACAAGCATTCTTGTACACCAATCACAGACAAACAGAGAGCCAAATCATGAGTGAACTCCCATTCACAATTGCTTCAAAGAGAATAAAATACCTAGGAATCCAACTTACGAGGGATGTGAAGGACCTCTTCAAGGAGAACTACAAACCACTGCTCAATGAAATAAAAGAGGATACAAACAAATGGAAGAACATTCCATGCTCATGGGTTGGAAGAATCAATATCGTGAAAATGGCCATACTGCCCAAGGTAATTTATAGATTCAAAGCAATCCCCATCAAGCTAACAATGACTTTCTTCACAGAATTGGAAAAAACTACTTTAAAGTTCACATGGAACCAAAAAAGAGCCCGCATCGCCAAGTCAATCCTAAGCCAAAAGAACAAAGCTGGAGGCATCACGCTACCTGACTTCAACCTATACTACAAGGCTACAGTAACCAGAACAGCATGGTACTGGTACCAAAACAGAGACATAGATCAACAGAACAGAACAGAGCCCTCAGAAATGATGCTGCATATCTACACCTATCTGATCTTTGACAAACCTGACAAAAACAAGCAATGGGGAAAGGATTCCCTATTTAATAAATGGTGCTGGGAAAACTGGCTAGCCATATGTAGAAAGCTGAAACTGGATCCCTTCCTTACACCTTATACAAAAATTAACTCAAGATGGATTAAAGACTTAAATGTTAGACCTAAAACTATTAAAACCCTACAAGAAAACCTAGGCAATACCATTCAGGACATAGGTGTGGGCAAGGACTTCATGTCTAAAACACCAAAAGCAATGGCAACAAAAGCCAAAATTGACAAATGGGATCTAATTAAACTAAAGAGCTTCTGCACAGCAAAAGAAACTACCATCAGAGTGAACAGGCAACCTACACAATGGGAGAAAATTTTTGCAACCTACTCATCTGACAAAGGGCTAATGTCCAGAATCTACAATGAACTCAAACAAATTTACAAGAAAAAAACAAACAACCCCATCAAAAAGTGGGCAAAGGACATGAACAGACACTTCTGAAAAGAAGACATATATGCAGCCAAAAAACACATGAAGAAATGCTCATCATCACTGGCCATCAGAGAAATGCAAATCAAAACCACAGTGAGATACCATCTCACACCAGTTAGAATGGCGATCATTAAAAAATCAGGAAACAACAGGTGCTGGAGAGGATGTGGAGAAATAGGAACACTTTTACACTGTTGGTGGGACTGTAAACTAGTTCAACCATTGTGGAAGTCAGTGTGGCGATTCCTCAGGGATCTAGAGCTAGAAATACCATTTGACCCAGCCATCCCATTACTGGGTATATACCCAAAAGGACTATAAATCATGCTGCTATAAAGACACATGCACACGTATGTTTATTGCGGCACTATTCACAATAGCAAAGAGTTGGAACCAACCCAAATGTCCAACGATAGACTGGATTAAGAAAATGTGGCACATATACATCATGGAATACTATGCAGCCATAAAAAATGATGAGTTCATGTCCTTTGTAGGGACATGGATGAAACTGGAAACCATCATTCTCAGTAAACTATCGCAAGGACAAAAAACCAAACACCACATGTTCTCACTCATAGGTGGGAATTGAACAATGAGAACTCATGGACACAGGAAGGGGAACATCACACTCCAAGGACTGTTGTGGGGTTGGGGGAGGGGGGGAGGGACAGCATTAGGAGATATACCTAATGCTAAATGACGAGTTAATGGGTGCAGGAAATCAACATGGCACATGGATACATATGTAACAAACGTGCACATTGTGCACATGTAGCCTAAAACCTAAAGTATAACAAAAAAAAACTAAAAAAAAAATATATATATATATATATATCAGTGAATGGTCAGCAGACTCTCCATCCCGAGGGCTTTGTGCCCACCTACCCCCTCGGACAGCTGCTGAGGCCAACCTGGGGAGCGAGCAGGTGGAGCCTCTGAGAATTCTAAGGCGAAAGATGCTGAACATGCCTTCAAGAGGACGGAGAAAATGGACAGAAAGAATGGGGATCCTCTCCTTACCTGCTCTGTACCACAATGCCCTTCCTGTTCGCCGCCAGAGCTGGTTTTGAGCACTGCGCCTGGTTTGAAAGATTAGGTCTCCATTTAAAGACAGCACTTTACAGTGTGCTACAGGCAGCACCTGTGCATAGGTTAATACTAAACATCATCATTACTATCAGCTGCTGCACAGCCACCACCAGAAGGTGTTAGCCATGAAGTGGGAGAATATCAGGCCCTGTCTTTGTGAACTGGACAGAAATGCTTGTTGGCCCACCTGGAGGGGAGGGTCGGGCACCAGGACACCATGCCCACTGTTCCCCATACTCCAGGGAACCAGGAGAAACAGGAGCTTCCAGAACCATGGTCTCCAGAAGGCAATGTGGAGAGGCCCTTCTCAGTAAGAGGGGCTCCACGGGGAGCTGCAGGATACGCTGAGCCCACAGCTGTGAAGTGTGAAACGTGATTACCCAAGCCCAAGTCACAGGTTGTGAACAGGGGAGGGTCAACCTGAATTACATCCAAACCCTCGATATTTGCAGTTAATAGTAAAGAGGCTTTACCTGTGGGCCTCATCTGTAGACAAGAGAGGGAGGAGCCACAGGGGCAGTAAGAGAGTTTGGTTGCTGGAGAGTTTTTGCAGGTGGTTCAGGGACTTTCTCAGGCCTTACTTCCCAGTGTCTGCTGTGAACCTGTAACTCTGCTCCAGCTTCTAGGATGTTTCAGGGCCACTATGTTGCACATCTGTCAGGAGCACCGTTCATATTACAGTAGATGACCCTGGATTCTGAACTGTTGCCTTATCCCTGAATTCTGCTTTTCTGCTTGGACCCTTAGGATAACTGTCAGCTGGACTTTGGAACTGGGTTTTGCACCCCAACCCCAGATGCCATCTTTTGAATCACTTTTAGTGACACACTGTAAAACAGGGACTTGCTCACCCCTAAGATCCAATCCAAGTGTATAGAGTGAGGTGCCACAAAAGAAGACATGAAACCCTGAAAACAGTGGTGAGATTTAAGGGACTGACATGTGAAAACAATTCAGGTATCACTTCCTAAAAAGGTTCCATTGATTGCGCCTTGTCATACTCTGCCAGTTGCTCTGCTTTATTTTTCTCATAACAATTACCACTACCTGGATGGCTTAGGTCATGGACTGAGTGTTTGTGACCTCCCAAAGTTTATATGTTGAAGCCCTGAACCTCAATGTATTCATATTTGGAGGTGGGATCTTTGGGAGGTAATTAGGATTAGATGAGGTCATAAGGATGGGACTTCCATCATGAGATTAGTGCCCTTATAAGAGATCCCTTTCTCTGCCTCTCTTGCTGACTCTCTCTGCAACGTGAAGATGCAGTGAGAATGCAGCCATCTGCAAGCCAGGATGAAACCTCTCATCAGAATCAGGCCATTCTGGCACCCTGATCTTGCATTTTAGCCTTCAGGACACTTAGAAAATAAATTTCTATTGCTTAAAAAAAAAAAAAAACCAAACACCACATGTTCTCACTCACAGGTGGGAATTGAACAATGAGAACTCATGGACACAAGAAGGGGAACATCACACTCTGAGGACTGTTGTGGGGTTGGGGGAGGGGGGAGGGACAGCATTAGGAGATATACTTAATGCTAAATGACGAGTTAATGGGTGCAGGAATTCAACATGGCACACAGATACATATGAAAAAAACTTGCACATTGTGCACAGGTATCCTAAAACCTAAAGTATAATAAAAAAAAAACTAAAAAAAAAAAAAATTTTATGAGACGGCGATTAGGAAAAAGTGTCTTAAAAGGCTCAATAAGTGGGGATTGATGAAAAAAATGGAGAAATACTGGACTAGAGTGAAGAGAAATAAGAAACACTGAGGCATCTGCTGGTAAAAATTTTGAACTCTAAGGAGAAAGAGAAAAATCTTACAAACATCCAGTTAAAAAGAACATATTTCCAGCTTTATCAATGTCCCTACAAAGGACAGGAACTCATCCTTTTTTGTGGCTGCGTAGTATTCCCTGGTGTATATGCGCCACATTTTCTTAATCCAGTCTAAAACTGATGGACATTTGGGTTGGTTCAAAGTCTTTGCTATTGTGAATAGTGCCACAGTAAACATACATGTGCATATGCCTTTACAGCAGCATGATTTATAAGCCTTTGGGTATATACCCAGTAATGGGATGGCTGGGTCAAATAGTATTTCTAGTTCTGTCATGCGAACTATCGCAAGAACAGAAAACCAAACACCACATGTTCCCACTCACAGGTGGGAATTGGACAATGAGAACACTTGGACACAGGAAGGGGAACATCACACACCGGGGCCTGTCGTGGGGTTGGGGGAGGGGGGAGGGATAGCATTAGGTGATATACCTAATGTAAATGATGAGTTAACTGGTGCAGCACACCAACATGGCACACGTATACATGTGTAAGAAACCTGCACGTTGTACCCTGGAACTTAAAGTATAACAAATATATAGAGAGAGAGAACATATTATCTACAGAAGAAGAAAGATGCTGGGATTAGACTTTTTATCTCCAATGCTGGAACGGACAGTGGCCCAGCAGTTAAGGACTACTGAGAGACAGGACTACAGCCCAACAATCCTGTACCCAGCCGGGATGTGGCCCCTCTGCCAGGGTGTAGGAAAGATGCACGGCAATTCAGACAGTTTGTCTCCTGTGTCCCCCAACAGAGAAACCTACTTGAGAGAAGACGTTCCAAACATTTTCTCTCATGTGAACCTGAACAACGATTGATGGGAATGTGAAGGAAAGAACACAAATCTCTGGGCTTCACCACTGGAGTTTGTGATTCAGTGGTTTGAGATCTAAATTTTCATTTTTTACAAGTTCCCAATTAATGCTAATGCTGCTAGTCTGAGAACATACTTTGAGAAACTTTAAGGTGTTTACTAGTTTGTTCGTTTGTTTCTTTGTTTGTTTGTTTTGAGACAGAGTTTCACTCTTCTCGCCCAGGCTGAAGTGCAATGGCATGATCTCTGCTCACTGCAACCTCCACCTCCCGGGTTCAAGCAATTCTCCTGCCTCAGTCACCGGAGTAGCCGGAATTACGGGCACCTGAAGCCATGCCTGGCACATTTTTTGTATTTCTTTAGTAGAGACAAGGTTTCACCGTGTTGGCCAGGCTGGTCTCGAACTCTGGACCTCAGGTGATCCACCCGCCTCAGCCTCCCAAAGTGCTGGGATTACAGGCATGAGCCACCGCGCCCAAAACGATGACTTCAAGTGAAATGCTGTATAATAAAATTAATTTTATCATAGGCTAATTCATATGAACAAGAGTCACAAAGACATCGCCAAACTTCTAAATAAAGATTCAACACAGAATATTAAACATAGAAATAAATGCGAGCTGTACATACAATTAAGAAAGCCTAATAAAACCTAGTAAGATTATTATTCACCCAATTTTTGGTGAATCAGTGAGTGATGGCGGTCGTAGTTGTGGTAAGTTAAATCAAGGAATAAATGTTTGCAAAGAAAAAATTGTAAGGAGCACCTCCTGCTACTACTACACCGTTAAAAAATCAATAATGACAGACACGGCAGGCTGATCTATTTTGTACTCTCGTCGTTATTGTCTTGCATTTGTATGATTACCACATGTTTTGTGAATTTTTACCTTTCAATAATTTGTATTCATTCATTTTCCAACCCGCTGATTCCAGTTCAGAGTGGCAGGTGGCTGGAACCTACCTCGGCAGCTCAAGGTGTGAGGCAGGAACCAACGCTCCACAGGACCCCATCCAGGGCTCAGGGCACACCCCCATACTGGGACCATAGAGATGTCAGTTCATCTAATGTGCACTTCTTTGGGATGTGGGAGGAAACAAGAGTACCCAGAGAAAACTCACACAGACATGGGGAGAGTATGCAAACCCCACGCAGACATTGGCCTGCCAGAAGTCCATTTTTTAAATTAATGTTATAATAAATCATATTATTTCAGGCTGGGCACAGTGGCTCATGCCTGTAATCCCAGCACTTTGGGAGGCTGAAGCGGGTGGATCACTTGAGCCCCTGGGCTTTTGAGACCAGCCTGGGTAACATGGTAAAATTCCATCCTCTACAAAAAATACAGAAGTTATTCAGGCATGGTGGTAAACACCTGTAGTCCAAGCTACTCAGGAGGCTGAGATGAGAGGAATGATTGGGCCCAGGAGTTTGAGGCTGCAGTGAGCCATGATGGTAGCACTGCACTCCAGCCAGGGTGACAGAGCAAAACTGCGTCTCAAAAAAGAAAAAAAAAAAAAAAAAAAAAAAAGATGTTATTTGAGAACCTGCTGTATTTGCCATGTAAGAATCACCTTAAGAGGGACATAGAAAGATTAAATATGTTGCTTTATAGATGGATTTTATCCCTGCATCAAGGACAAAACTGATGTCTCTGGTCTGATTTATATTGAAATAAATGTGAGCTATACATACATTTAAGAAAGATTAATAAAAACAAGTAAAATTGGGCCGGGTGAGGTGGCTCATGCCAGTAATCTCAGCACCTTGGGAGGCTGAGGCGGGCAGATCACCTGAGGTCAGAAGTACAAAACCAGCCTGACCAACGTGGTGAAACCCCATCTCTACTAAAAATACAAACATTAACCGGGTGTGGTGACGCGTGCCTGTAGTCTTCAGCTACTTGAGAGGCTGAGCCAGGTGAATCCCTTGAACCTCGGAGGTAGAGGTTGCAGTGAGTCGATATTGTGCCATGGCACTCCAGCCTAGGTGACAGAGCGAGACTCCTCAAAAAAAAAAGATTATTATTTACCCAATATTTGGTAAATCAGTGAGCGACAGCAAACAGAGCTCACCTATAAACCAGTCGTGACTGGGTGGGGCCACCTTTGTGGAGCGTTACTGAATTAGGGATTTAATCGTTTTGATTGTTCTTGCCATTACTTAGCAGTCCACTATCGTAATCTAATCAATCCAAAAGTGACATGATTATCTTATTTTTTGAAACCCCACTCATAATTTTAAAATCTCTTCTATTTTCTTGATAAATTATACAACTACTAAAAAAATTCTAAACATTGCATTTAATTATAGAAAAGCTCGAACTCAGCTGTACTTGGAGGCAGAGGATTGCATCAATTCCGGCATTCCCTGAAGAATCATTATGATTTCAATAATATCAAATGCAGAAAATGTTGTGTTGCATAACTCTTAAAATACCATAGGCAGATATGTTGTTGAGAATGGGATTTTTTTGTATTGGTGTAAAGTTTTGTGAATTTCTGGACAGAACTATACACAATGGTCCCGTGATTTATGCAGTTGCATTTCTCGAACGTTATGAAAATTAAAACAAGCAACAACACTCGTAATTTATAATTAAATAGGGTACAGCCTTGGAAATTGTCAACATGTTTATCATCCGATTTCGTGTCTGAAGGTCACTGGAGAGTCCTATGACATGCTTGCGGGTAGCTTAACTGTCCTGGCCATTGTCAATAGCAGCCCCCAGTCATTAGGAGAACCACCAGAGCAGACTCCAGATTTTAAATGAATCCGGACTGGGTGGTGCCACCTTTGTTGAGAGTTACTGGTTTAGGTAATTTGATCATCTTGATTGTTCTTGTGATGACTTAGGAGACCATTATCACAACCTAATCAATCCAGAAGTCATGAAGTCTCCACCCACTAATTAAGGCGACTCAATATAAACCTGACTCCTGTGCCTCCACATTCGCTCATTTGGAAGACCTGGGTATAGGCGGTTGTCTCCTCGGCTCAGAGTCCCTGCAGCAGCTGAGGTGCCTGTGTCTCTCTGGTTGCCGGTGGCCGCCATCATGCTCTCCTCCCCACTCAGGGTGGCTGTGGTGTGCGTGAGCAACGTCAACAGGAGCATGGAGGCCCACAGCATCCTCAGCAGAAAAGGGCTAAGTGTCCGGTCTTTCGGAACTGAATCTCATGTGAGGCTACCGGGACCAAGACCCAATCGTCCTGTAGTTTATGATTTTGCAACAACATATAAGGAGATGTACAATGACCTCCTCAGGAAAGATAGAGAATGCTACACCCACAACGGAATCTTACACATCTTGGGAAGAAATGAGAGAATCAAGCCCGGTCCAGAAAGATTTCAGGAGTGCACGGATTTCTTTGATGTCATCTTCACCTGTGAGGAGAGTGTCTATGACACAGTGGTGGAAGATCTGTGTTCCAGAGAACAGCAGACCTTTCAGCCTGTGCACGTGATCAACATGGACATCGAAGATACCCTGGAAGATGCCACCCTGGGAGCTTTCCTCATCTGTGAGATTTGCCAGTGCCTGCAGCAGTCAGACGACATGGAAGACAATCTGGAGGAGCTGCTGTTGCAAATGGAGGAGAAGGCAGGAAAAAGCTTTCTTCACACCGTCTGCTTCTACTGAAGATCTGGGCTGGCTTTGTCCCCTTCCTCAGTAAGAACTTAGGCACGGGACTTTAGTCCAGATTTCTTGTGAGAAGCATCTGCAAAGACCTTCCACTGAGTGCTGTTTGTATTACTTTTGTACATATCGCTTGGAAAGAGACTATCACCAAGAAACTATTTTATGGGAAATGAGAAGGACGGACAGTTTTAAAAGCACTGAAAACTGCTTGGCATTGTTCTAGGTGCATTACATAGGATAACTAATTTAATGCTTATACCATTCTACAAGGAAGCTATCCCACCATGACTGCATTTTCCAGATGAGCACACCGAGCCGATAATGGACTGCTGGAAAAATGATTTGTTTAAGGGTATTCAGTAGATAAATAACATTGTATAGATAAGCACCTTTTCAACAAACTTCCTTTTCTCAATTTGGGTGTTTATTTTTTAATTTTTAAATTTTTTGAGTTAGTTGAGACCAACGGAGTGTGGTATATTAACTTCAATGTTGTTCTTCTTTAATAAGAGTATGATATCACATGTTTGAACACATAAATGTTTTTACACACAGATTGTATCTTTTTTACTAATGCTGACTTTAATAGGTACAATCCAAGTTGGATAATGAACTACACGTTATTGTAAAATTTGGAATTATCTGCTCAAATAATAGGTCATCAAATTAAATGAAATAAAAAATGTAAATTAAAAGTATATTCTTATTTCTGTTTGGGGGATGGATTTCAAGCCACTAAGCGACATGCTTTTGTTTAAACCTTATGAATTACACGGAAGAAAAGGGATCTTTCATAGTGAAAATTTTATTAAGTTTAAAATGTTCATTGGTATGAACATTGAGAACATCAGGTGATAAACCTAATGATGTTTTCAAGGAGAAACAAGCGAAACAGTTTTCACAATCCTTGGTAGTGGCACCAAACCATGTTCACTAGTAGGAGAAAAAAAGAGATCAGAAGTAGTTGCTCAGAGTTGAGTTAATTTACATGTTATCTATTGAACTAGACTTATTATGGCAACCTCAAAAAACAGCAGAGATTAGCTCTCAAAAGATAATGAGTTTATTTAAACGAAGGATTGCAAACAAGAATGCACCAGGTATAACAAGTCGTTGGTGCATCCTGAGAGGTTGGGTAAGGGGAAACTTTTAAAGGCAAAAAGAAGTCCACAGAAACTAGTTTAAAACAAAGTTTAGTGGTCACAGAAGCTGACTGCAGGAGTTGGTGTTAGCTTATTGGTGGAGACAGCCATTGCTAGGCATGTATTCTTGCGAGAACATTTTATCTGGAATGCTGTAGTCTTGAAGACACTGCAGTTACAGAGATA
>NW_022096294.1:0-10694 GCF_006542625.1 Nomascus leucogenys
TATTTGAAGATATCCTTTTTCCACTATAGGCCCTTAGCGTCGAATGTCAACTTGCAGTTTCTACAGAAAGAGTGTTTCAGAACTGCTCAATCAAAAGTAAGCTTCAACTCTGTTAGTTGAATGCACAGAACAGAAAGAAGTTTCACAGAATGCTTCTGTGTAGTTTTTATTTGAAGATTTCCTTTTTCCACTATAGGCCCTTAGCGCTAGAATGCACTTGCAGTTTCTACAGAAAGAGTGTTTCAGAACTGCTCAAAAAGTAAGCTTCAACTCTGTTAGTTGAATGCACAGAACAGAAAGAAGTTTCACAGAATGCTTCTGTGTAGTTTTTATTTGAAGATATTCCTTTTTCCACTATAGGCCCTTAGCTCAGAATGTCACTTGCAGTTTCTACAGAAAGAGTGTTTCAGAACTGCTCAATCAAAAGTAAGCTTCAACTCTGTTAGTTGAATGCACAGAACAGAAAGAAGTTTCACAGAATGCTTCTGTGTAGTTTTTATTTGAAGATATCCTTTTTCCACTATAGGCCCCTTAGCTTTCAGAATGTCAACTTGCAGTTTCTACAGAAAGATAGTTTCAGAACTGCTCAATCAAAAGTAAGCTTCAACTCTGTTAGTTGAATGCACAGAACAGAAAGAAGTTTCACAGAATGCTTCTGTGTAGTTTTTATTTGAAGATATTCCTTTTTCCACTATAGGCCCTTAGCGCTGAATGTCACTTGCAGTTTCTACAGAAAGAGTGTTTCAGAACTGCTCAATCAAAAGTAAGCTTCAACTCTGTTAGTTGAATGCACAGAACAGAAAGAAGTTTCACAGAATGCTTCTGTGTAGTTTTTATTTGAAGATATCCTTTTTCCACTATAGGCCCTTAGCGTCAGAATGTCACTTGCAGTTTCTACAGAAAGAGTGTTTCAGAACTGCTCAATCAAAAGTAAGCTTCAACTCTGTTAGTTGAATGCACAGAACAGAAAGAAGTTTCACAGAATGCTTCTGTGTAGTTTTTATTTGAAGATATCCTTTTTCCACTTAGGCCCTTAGCGCTAGAATGTCACTTGCAGTTTCTACAGAAAGAGTGTTTCAGAACTGCTCAATCAAAAGTAAGCTTCAACTCTGTTAGTTGAATGCACAGAACAGAAAGAAGTTTCACAGAATGCTTCTGTGTAGTTTTTATTTGAAGATATCCTTTTTCCACTTAGGCCCTTTAGCGCGAATGTCAACTTGCAGTTTCTACAGAAAGAGTTTTCAAACTGCTCAATCAAAAGTAAGCTTCAACTCTGTTAGTTGAATGCACAGAGAAGAAAGTTTCACAGAATGCTTCTGTGTAGTTTTTATTTGAAGATTTCCTTTTTCCACTATAGGCCCTTAGCGCTAGAATGTCACTTGCAGTTTCTACAGAAAGAGTGTTTCAGAACTGCTCAATCAAAAGTAAGCTTCAACTCTGTTAGTTGAATGCACAGAACAGAAAGAAGTTTCACAGAATGCTTCTGTGTAGTTTTTATTTGAAGATATCCTTTTTCCACTATAGGCCCTTAGCTCAGAATGTCACTTGCAGTTTCTACAGAAAGAGTGTTTCAGAACTGCTCAATCAAAAGTAAGCTTCAACTCTGTTAGTTGAATGCACAGAACAAAGAAGTTTCACAGAATGCTTCTGTGTAGTTTTTATTTGAAGATATCCTTTTTCCACTATAGGCCCTTAGCGCTCGAATGCACTTGCAGTTTCTACAGAAAGAGTGTTTCAGAACTGCTCAATCAAAAGTAAGCTTCAACTCTGTTAGTTGAATGCACAGAACAGAAAGAAGTTTCACAGAATGCTTCTGTGTAGTTTTTATTTGAAGATATTCCTTTTTCCACTAGGCCCTTAGCTAGAATGTCACTTGCAGTTTCTACAGAAAGAGTGTTTCAGAACTGCTCAATCAAAAGTAAGCTTCAACTCTGTTAGTTGAATGCACAGAACAGAAAGAAGTTTCACAGAATGCTTCTGTGTAGTTTTTATTTGAAGATATTCCTTTTTCCACTATAGGCCCTTAGCGTTCAGAATGTCACTTGCAGTTTCTACAGAAAGAGTGTTTCAGAACTGCTCAATCAAAAGTAAGCTTCAACTCTGTTAGTTGAATGCACAGAACAGAAAGAAGTTTCACAGAATGCTTCTGTGTAGTTTTTATTTGAAGATATCCTTTTTCCACTATAGGCCCTTAGCGCTAGAATGTCAACTTGCAGTTTCTACAGAAAGAGTGTTTCAGAACTGCTCAATCAAAAGTAAGCTTCAACTCTGTTAGTTGAATGCACAGAACAGAAGAAGTTTCACAGAATGCTTCTGTGTAGTTTTTATTTGAAGATATCCTTTTTCCACTATAGGCCCTTAGCGTCAGAATGTCACTTGCAGTTTCTACAGAAAGAGTGTTTCAGAACTGCTCAATCAAAAGTAAGCTTCAACTCTGTTAGTTGAATGCACAGAACAGAAAGAAGTTTCACAGAATGCTTCTGTGTAGTTTTTATTTGAAGATATCCTTTTTCCACTTAGGCCCTTAGCGCTAGAATGTCAACTTGCAGTTTCTACAGAAAGAGTGTTTCAGAACTGCTCATCAAAAGTAAGCTTCAACTCTGTTAGTTGAATGCACAGAACAGAAGAAGTTTCACAGAATGCTTCTGTGTAGTTTTTATTTGAAGATATCCTTTTTCCACTAGGCCCTTAGCGTCAGAATGTCACTTGCAGTTTCTACAGAAAGAGTGTTTCAGAACTGCTCAATCAAAAGTAAGCTTCAACTCTGTTAGTTGAATGCACAGAACAGAAAGAAGTTTCACAGAATGCTTCTGTGTAGTTTTTATTTGAAGATTTCCTTTTTCCACTTAGGCCCTTAGCGCTAGGAATGCACTTGCAGTTTCTACAGAAAGAGTGTTTCAGAACTGCTCAATCAAAAGTAAGCTTCAACTCTGTTAGTTGAATGCACAGAACAGAAAGAAGTTTCACAGAATGCTTCTGTGTAGTTTTTATTTGAAGATATCCTTTTTCCACTGTAGGCCCTTAGCTCAGAATGTCACTTGCAGTTTCTACAGAAAGAGTGTTTCAGAACTGCTCAATCAAAAGTAAGCTTCAACTCTGTTAGTTGAATGCACAGAACAGAAAGAAGTTTCACAGAATGCTTCTGTGTAGTTTTTATTTGAAGATATTCCTTTTTCCACTATAGGCCCTTAGCGTTCAGAATGTCCACTTGCAGTTTCTACAGAAAGAGTGTTTCAGAACTGCTCAATCAAAAGTAAGCTTCAACTCTGTTAGTTGAATGCACAGAACAGAAAGAAGTTTCACAGAATGCTTCTGTGTTTTTATTTGAAGATATTCCTTTTTCCACTATAGGCCCTTAGCGCTGAATGTCAACTTGCAGTTTCTACAGAAAGAGTGTTTCAGAACTGCTCAATCAAAAGTAAGCTTCAACTCTGTTAGTTGAATGCACAGAACAGAAAGAAGTTTCACAGAATGCTTCTGTGTAGTTTTTATTTGAAGATATTCCTTTTTCCACTATAGGCCCTTAGCGCTGAATGTCACTTGCAGTTTCTACAGAAAGAGTGTTTCAGAACTGCTCAATCAAAAGTAAGCTTCAACTCTGTTAGTTGAATGCACAGAACAGAAAGAAGTTTCACAGAATGCTTCTGTGTAGTTTTTATTTGAAGATATCCTTTTTCCACTATAGGCCCTTAGCGCAGAATGTCACTTGCAGTTTCTACAGAAGAGTGTTTCAGAACTGCTCAATCAAAAGTAAGCTTCAACTCTGTTAGTTGAATGCACAGAACAGAAAGAAGTTTCACAGAATGCTTCTGTGTAGTTTTTATTTGAAGATATCCTTTTTCCACTTAGGCCCTTAGCGTAGGAATGTCAACTTGCAGTTTCTACAGAAAGAGTGTTTCAGAACTGCTCAATCAAAAGTAAGCTTCAACTCTGTTAGTTGAATGCACAGAACAGAAAGAAGTTTCACAGAATGCTTCTGTGTAGTTTTTATTTGAAGATATCCTTTTTCCACTTAGGCCCTTAGCGTAGGAATGTCAACTTGCAGTTTCTACAGAAAGAGTGTTTCAGAACTGCTCAATCAAAAGTAAGCTTCAACTCTGTTAGTTGAATGCACAGAACAGAAAGAAGTTTCACAGAATGCTTCTGTGTATTTTATTTGAAGATATCCTTTTCCACTGTAGGCCCTTAGCTCAGAATGCACTTGCAGTTTCTACAGAAAGAGTGTTTCAGAACTGCTCAATCAAAAGTAAGCTTCAACTCTGTTAGTTGAATGCACAGAACAGAAAGAAGTTTCACAGAATGCTTCTGTGTAGTTTTTATTTGAAGATTCCCTTTTTCCACTTAGGCCCTTAGCGCTAGAATGTCAACTTGCAGTTTCTACAGAAAGTGTGTTTCTGAACTGCTCAATCAAAAGTAAGCTTCAACTCTGTTAGTTGAATGCACAGAACAGAAAGAAGTTTCACAGAATGCTTCTGTGTAATTTCTATTTGAAGATATCTCTTTTTCCACTATAGGCCCTTTAGCGCGGAATGTCAACTTGCAGTTTCTACAGAAAGAGTGTTTCAGAACTGCTCAATCAAAAGTAAGCTTCAACTCTGTTAGTTGAATGCACAGAACAGAAAGAAGTTTCACAGAATGCTTCTGTGTAGTTTTTATTTGAAGATTTCCTTTTCCACTATAGGCCCTTAGCGCTAGAATGCACTTGCAGTTTCTACAGAAAGAGTGTTTCAGAACTGCTCAATCAAAAGTAAGCTTCAACTCTGTTAGTTGAATGCACAGAACAGAAAGAAGTTTCACAGAATGCTTCTGTGTAGTTTTATTTGAAGATATCCTTTTTCCACTTAGGCCCTTAGCGTCAGAATGTCACTTGCAGTTTCTACAGAAAGAGTGTTTCAGAACTGCTCAATCAAAAGTAAGCTTCAACTCTGTTAGTTGAATGCACAGAACAGAAAGAAGTTTCACAGAATGCTTCTGTGTAGTTTTTATTTGAAGATATTCCTTTTTCCACTATAGGCCCTTAGCGCTAGGAATGTCAACTTGCAGTTTCTACAGAAAGAGTGTTTCAGAACTGCTCAATCAAAAGTAAGCTTCAACTCTTAGTTGAATGCACAGAACAGAAAGAAGTTTCACAGAATGCTTCTGTAGTTTTTATTTGAAGATATCCTTTTTCCACTAGGCCCTTAGCTAGAATGTCACTTGCAGTTTCTACAGAAAGAGTGTTTCAGAACTGCTCAATCAAAAGTAAGCTTCAACTCTGTTAGTTGAATGCACAGAACACAAAGAAGTTTCACAGAATGCTTCTGTGTAGTTTTTTTGAAGATATCCTTTTTCCACTATAGGCCCTTAGCGTTCAGAATGTCCACTTGCAGTTTCTACAGAAAGAGTGTTTCAGAACTGCTCAATCAAAAGTAAGCTTCAACTCTGTTAGTTGAATGCACAGAACAGAAAGAAGTTTCACAGAATGCTTCTGTGTAGTTTTTATTTGAAGATATTCCTTTTTCCACTATAGGCCCTTAGCGCTAGAATGTCAACTTGCAGTTTCTACAGAAAAGAGTGTTTCAGAACTGCTCAATCAAAAGTAAGCTTCAACTCTGTTAGTTGAATGCACAGAACAGAAAGAAGTTTCACAGAATGCTTCTGTGTAGTTTTATTTGAAGATATTCCTTTTTCCACTATAGGCCCTTTAGCGTTCAGAATGTCAACTTGCAGTTTCTACAGAAAGAGTGTTTCAGAACTGCTCAATCAAAAGTAAGCTTCAACTCTGTTAGTTGAATGCACAGAACAGAAAGAAGTTTCACAGAATGCTTCTGTGTAGTTTTTATTTGAAGATTCCTTTTTCCACTTAGGCCCTTAGCGCTAGAATGTCACTTGCAGTTTCTACAGAAAGAGTGTTTCAGAACTGCTCAATCAAAAGTAAGCTTCAACTCTGTTAGTTGAATGCACAGAACAGAAAGAAGTTTCACAGAATGCTTCTGTGTAGTTTTATTTGAAGATATCCTTTTTCCACTATAGGCCCTTAGCGTTCGAATGTCACTTGCAGTTTCTACAGAAAGAGTGTTTCAGAACTGCTCAATCAAAAGTAAGCTTCAACTCTGTTAGTTGAATGCACAGAACAGAAAGAAGTTTCACAGAATGCTTCTGTGTAGTTTTTATTGAAGATTCCTTTTTCCACTATAGGCCCTTTAGCGCTAGAATGTCAACTTGCAGTTTCTACAGAAAGAGTGTTTCAGAACTGCTCAATCAAAAGTAAGCTTCAACTCTGTTAGTTGAATGCACAGAACAGAAGAAGTTTCACAGAATGCTTCTGTGTAGTTTTTATTTGAAGATATCCTTTTTCCACTATAGGCCCTTAGCGCAGAATGTCAACTTGCAGTTTCTACAGAAAGAGTGTTTCAGAACTGCTCAATCAAAAGTAAGCTTCAACTCTGTTAGTTGAATGCACAGAGAAAGAAGTTTCACAGAATGCTTCTGTGTAGTTTTTATTTGAAGATTTCCTTTTCCACTTAGGCCCTTAGCGCTAGAATGTCCAACTTGCAGTTTCTACAGAAAGAGTGTTTCAGAACTGCTCAATCAAAAGTAAGCTTCAACTCTGTTAGTTGAATGCACAGAACAGAAGAAGTTTCACAGAATGCTTCTGTGTAGTTTTTATTTGAAGATATCCCTTTTTCCACTGTACCCTTAGCTCAGAATGTCACTTGCAGTTTCTACAGAGTGTTTCAGAACTGCTCAATCAAAAGTAAGCTTCAACTCTGTTAGTTGAATGCACAGAACAAAGAAGTTTCACAGAATGCTTCTGTGTAGTTTTTATTTGAAGATATCCTTTTTCCACTATAGGCCCTTAGCGTTCAGAATGTCACTTGCAGTTTCTACAGAAAAGAGTGTTTCAGAACTGCTCAATCAAAAGTAAGGCTTCAACTCTGTTAGTTGAATGCACAGAACAGAAAGAAGTTTCACAGAATGCTTCTGTGTAGTTTTTATTTGAAGATATTCCTTTTTCCACTATAGGCCCTTAGCTGAATGTCACTTGCAGTTTCTACAGAAAGAGTGTTTCAGAACTGCTCAATCAAAAGTAAGCTTCAACTCTGTTAGTTGAATGCACAGAACAGAAAGAAGTTTCACAGAATGCTTCTGTGTAGTTTTTATTTGAGTATTCCTTTTTCCACTTAGGCCCTTAGCGCTAGAATGTCAACTTGCAGTTTCTACAAAAGAGTGTTTCAGAACTGCTCAATCAAAAGTAAGCTTCAACTCTGTTAGTTGAATGCAGAGAACAGAAAAAGTTTCACAGAATGCTTCTGTGTAGTTTTTATTGAAGATATCCTTTTTCCACTGTAGGCCCTTTAGCGTCGGGAATGTCAACTTGCAGTTTCTACAGAAAGAGTGTTTCAGAACTGCTCAATCAAAAGTAAGCTTCAACTCTGTTAGTTGAATGCACAGACAGAAAGAAGTTTCACAGAATGCTTCTGTGTAGTTTTTATTTGAGATTCCTTTTTCCACTGTAGGCCCTTTAGCGCTAGGAATGTCAACTTGCAGTTTCTACAGAAAGAGTGTTCAGAACTGCTCAATCAAAGTAAGCTTCAACTCTGTTAGTTGAATGCACAGAGAACAGAAGAAGTTTCACAGAATGCTTCTGTGTAGTTTTTATTTGAAGATATCCTTTTTCCACTGTAGGCCCTTAGCGTCGGAATGTCCAACTTGCAGTTTCTACAGAAAGAGTGTTTCAGAACTGCTCAATCAAAAGTAAGCTTCAACTCTGTTAGTTGAATGCACAGAACAGAAGAAGTTTCACAGAATGCTTCTGTGTAGTTTTTATTTGATGATTCCTTTTCCACTGTAGGCCCTTAGCGCTAGAATGCAACTTGCAGTTTCTACAGAAAGAGTGTTTCAGAACTGCTCAATAAAGTAAGCTTCAACTCTGTTAGTTGAATGCACAGAACAGGAAAGAAGTTTCACAGAATGCTTCTGTGTAGTTTTTATTGAAGATACCCTTTTTCCACTTAGGCCCTTAGCGTCGGATGTCAACTTGCAGTTTCTACAGAAAAGTGTTTCAGAACTTCAATCAAAAGTAAGCTTCAACTCTCTTAGTTGAATGCACAGACAGAAAGAAGTTTCACAGAATGCTTCTGTAGTTTTTATTTGAGATTCCTTTTTCCACTGTAGGCCCTTAGCGCTAGGAATGTCAACTTGCAGTTTCTACAAAAGAGTGTTTCAGAACTGCTCAATCAAAAGTAAGCTTCAACTCTGTTAGTTGAATGCACAGAACAGAAAGAAGTTTCACAGAATGCTTCTGTGTAGTTTTATTTGAAGATATTCCCTTCTTCCACTGTAGACCCCTTAGCTTCAGAATGTCCACTTGCAGTTTCTACAGAAAGAGTGTTTCAAACTGCTCAATCAAAAGTAAGTTCAACCTCTGTTAGTTGAATGCACAGAACAGAAAGAAGTTTCACAGAATGCTTCTGTGTAGTTTTTATTTGAAGATATTCCTTTTTCCACTATAGGCCCTTAGCGCTAGAATGTCCACTTGCAGTTTCTACAGAAAGAGTGTTTCAGAACTGCTCAATCAAAAGTAAGCTTCAACTCTGTTAGTTGAATGCACAGAACAGAAAGAAGTTTCACAGAATGCTTCTGTGTAGTTTTTATTTGAAGATATCCTTTTCCACTATAGGCCCTTAGCGTTCAGAATGTCACTTGCAGTTTCTACAGAAAGAGTGTTTCAGAACTGCTCAATCAAAAGTAAGCTTCAACTCTGTTAGTTGAATGCACAGAACAGAAAGAAGTTTCACAGAATGCTTCTGTGTAGTTTTTATTTGAAGATTCCTTTTTCCACTTAGGCCCTTAGCTCAGAATGCAACTTGCAGTTTCTACAGAAAGAGTGTTTCAGAACTGCTCAATCAAAAGTAAGCTTCAACTCTGTTAGTTGAATGCAGAGAACAGAAAGAAGTTTCACAGAATGCTTCTGTGTAGTTTTTATTTGAAGATATCCTTTTCCACTGTAGGCCCTTTAGCTGCTAGAATGTCACTTGCAGTTTCTACAGAAAGAGTGTTTCAGAACTGCTCAATCAAAAGTAAGCTTCAACTCTGTTAGTTGAATGCACAGAACAGAAAGAAGTTTCACAGAATGCTTCTGTGTAGTTTTTATTTGAAGATATCCTTTTTCCACTTAGGCCCTTAGCGTCAGAATGTCACTTGCAGTTTCTACAGAAAGAGTGTTTCAGAACTGCTCAATCAAAAGTAAGCTTCAACTCTGTTAGTTGAATGCACAGAACAGAAGAAGTTTCACAGAATGCTTCTGTGTAGTTTTTATTTGAAGATTTCCTTTTTCCACTTAGGCCCTTTAGCGTAGAATGTCAACTTGCAGTTTCTACAGAAAGAGTGTTTCAGAACTGCTCAATCAAAAGTAAGCTTCAACTCTGTTAGTTGAATGCAGAGAACAGAAGAAGTTTCACAGAATGCTTCTGTGTAGTTTTTTTTGAAGATATCCTTTTTCCACTTAGGCCCTTAGCGTCGGAATGTCAACTTGCAGTTTCTACAGAAAGAGTGTTTCAGAACTGCTCAATCAAAAGTAAGCTTCAACTCTGTTAGTTGAATGCACAGAACAGAAGAAGTTTCACAGAATGCTTCTGTGTAGTTTTTATTTGAGATATTCCTTTTTCCACTGTAGGCCCTTAGCGCTAGAATGTCAACTTGCAGTTTCTACAGAAAGAGTGTTTCAGAACTGCTCAATCAAAAGTAAGCTTCAACTCTGTTAGTTGAATGCACAGAACAGAAGAAGTTTCACAGAATGTTCTGTGTAGTTTTTATTTGAAGATATCCTTTTCCACTGTAGGCCCTTAGCTCAGAATGTCACTTGCAGTTTCTACAGAAAGAGTGTTTCAGAACTGCTCAATCAAAAGTAAGCTTCAACTCTGTTAGTTGAATGCACAGAACAAAGAAGTTTCACAGAATGCTTCTGTGTAGTTTTTATTTGAAGATATCCTTTTTCCACTATAGGCCCTTAGCTCAGAATGTCACTTGCAGTTTCTACAGAAAGAGTGTTTCAGAACTGCTCAATCAAAAGTAAGCTTCAACTCTGTTAGTTGAATGCACAGAACAGAAAGAAGTTTCACAGAATGCTTCTGTGTAGTTTTTATTTGAAGATATTCCTTTTTCCACTATAGGCCCTTAGCGCTCAGAATGTCACTTGCAGTTTCTACAGAAAGAGTGTTTCAGAACTGCTCAATCAAAAGTAAGCTTCAACTCTGTTAGTTGAATGCACAGAACAGAAAGAAGTTTCACAGAATGCTTCTGTGTAGTTTTTATTGAAGATTCCTTTTTCCACTATAGGCCCTTAGCGCTGAATGTCAACTTGCAGTTTCTACAGAAAGAGTGTTTCAGAACTGCTCAATCAAAAGTAAGCTTCAACTCTGTTAGTTGAATGCACAGAACAGAAAGAAGTTTCACAGAATGCTTCTGTGTAGTTTTTATTTGAAGATATTCCTTTTTCCACTGTAGGCCCTTTAGCGTCGGAATGTCAACTTGCAGTTTCTACAGAAAGAGTGTTTCAGAACTTCAATCAAAAGTAAGCTTCAACTCTGTTAGTTGAATGCACAGACAGAAAGAAGTTTCACAGAATGCTTCTGTGTAGTTTTTATTTGAGGTTCCTTTCTCCACTGTAGGACCCTTAGCGCTAGGAATGACAACTTGCAGTTTCTACAAAA
>NW_022096295.1:0-4039 GCF_006542625.1 Nomascus leucogenys
CCGTAAGAAGTTTCACAGATTGCTTCTGTGTAATTTTTATTTGAAGGTGTTCCTTTTTCCACCATAGGCCTCTTAGCGCCCTGAATGTCCACTTGCATTTTCTACAGAAAGGGTGTTTCAGAACTGCTCAATCAAATGTAAGGTTGAACTCTGTCAGTTGAATGCACAGAACTGTAAGATGTTTCACAGATAGCTTCTTTGTAGTTTTTATTTGAACATATACCTTTCTCAACTATAGGCCTCTTAGCGCCCTGAATGTTCACATGCATTTTCTGCAGAAAGAGTGTTTCATTACTTCTCAATATAAACTAAGGTTCAACTCTGTTAGTTGAATGCACAGAACAGTAAGAAGTTTCACAGATTTCTTCTGTGTAGTTTTTATTTGAACATATTCATTTTTCCGCTATAGGCCTCTTAGCGCCCTGAATGTTCACTTGCATTTTCTACAGAAAGAGTGTTTCAGAACTGCTCAATAATAACTAAGGTTCAACTCTGTTAGTTGAATGCACAGAACAGTAAGAAGTTTCGCAGATTGCTTCTGTGCAGTTTTTATTTGAAAATATTCCTTTTTCCAGTATAGGCCTCTTAGCTCCCTGAATGTCCAATTGCATTTTCTATAGAAAGGGTGTTTCAGAAGTGCTCAATCAAAAGTAAGGTTCAACTCTGTTAGATGAATGCAAAGAACAGAAAGAAGTTTCACAGAATCCTTCTGTGTAGTTTGTATTTGAAAGTATTCCTTTTTCCGCTATAGGCCTCTTAGCGCTCCGAAGGTCCACTTGCATTTTCTACAGAAAGAGTGTTTCAGAACTCCTCAATCAAAAGTAAGGTTCAAGTCCGTTAGTTGAATGCACAGAACAGACAGAAGTTTCACAGATAGATTCTGTGTAGTTTTTATGTGAACTTTTTTTTTTCCACTATAGTCCTCTTAGCGCCTTGAATGTCCACTTGTATTTTCTACAGAAAGAGTGTTTCAGAACTGCTCAATCAAAACTGAGGTTCAACTCTGTTAGTTGAATGCACAGAACAGTAAGAAGTTTCACAGATTTCTTCTGTGCAGTTTTTATTTGAAAATATTCCTTTTCCACTATAGGCCGCATAGCGCCCTGAATGTCCAATTGCATTTTCTACAGAAAGAGTGTTTCAGAACTGCTCAATCAAAATTAAGGTTAAACTCTGTTAGTTGAATGCACAGAACAGAAAGAAGTTTCACAGAATGCTTCTGTGTAGTTTGTATTTGAAGGTATTACTTTTTCCGCTATAGGCCTCTTAGCGCTCCGAAGGTCCACTTGCATTTTCTACAGAAAGAGTGTTTCAGAACTTCTCAATCAAAAGTAAGGTTCAACTCCGTTATTTGAATGCACAGAACAGAGAGAAGTTTCACAGATAGCTTCTGTGTAGTTTTTATGTGAACTTTTTCCTTTTTCCACTATAGTCCTCTTAGCGCCCTGAATGTCCACTTGTATTTTCTACAGAAAGAGTGTTTCAGAACTGCTCAATCAAAATTGAGGTTCAACTCTGTTAGTTGAATGCACAGAACAGTAAGAAGTTTCACAGATTCTTCTGTAGTTTTTATTTGAAAATATTCCTTTTCCACTATAGGCCTCTTAGCGCCCTGAATGTCCACTTGCATTTTCTACAGAAAGAGTGTTTCAGAACTGCTCAATCAAAAGTAAGTTAAACTCTGTTAGTTGAATGCAATGAACAGAAAGAAGTTTCACAGAATGCTTCTGTGTAGTTTTTATTTGAAGATATTACTTTTTCCGCTGTAGGCCTCTTAGCGCTCCGAAGGTCCACGTCCATTTTCTACAGAAAGAGTGTTTCAGAACTGCTCAATCAAAAGTAAGGTTCAACTCTGTTAGTTGAATGCACAGAACAGAAAGAAGTTTCACAGATTGCTTCTGTATAGTTTTTGTTTGAAGATATTCCTTTTTCTACTATGGGCCTCTTAGCGCCATGAATGTCCACTTGCATTTTCTACAGAAAGAGTGTTTCAGAACTGCTCAATCAAAATAAGGTTCAACTCTGTTAGTTGAATGCACAGAACAGAGAAGTTTCACAGATTCTTCTGTGTAGTTTTTATTTGAAATATTCCTTTTTCCACTATAGGCCTCTTAGCGCCCTGAATGTCCACTTGCATTTTCTACAGAAAGAGTGTTTCAGAACTGCTCAATCAAAACTAAGGTTCAACTCTGTTAGTTGAATGCACAGAACAGAAAGAAGTTTCACAGATTGCTTCTGTGTAGTTTTTTTTGAAGATTATTTTTCCACTATAGGCCTCTTAGCGCCCATGAATGTCCACTTGCATTTTCTACAGAAAGAGTGTTTCAGAACTCTCAATCAAAATTAAGGTTCAACTGTTAGTTGAATGCACAGAACAGAAAGAAGTTTCACAGATTGCTTCTGTGTAGTTTTTATTTGAAGTTTTTCCTTTTTCCACTATAGGCCTCTTAGCGCCCTGAATGTCCACTTGCATTTTCTACAGAAAGGGTGTTTCAGAACTGCTCAATCAAATGTAAGGTTCAACTCTGTTAGTTGAATGCACAGAACAGTAAGAAGTTTCACAGATTTCTTCTGTGAAGTTTTTATTTGAAAATATTCCTTTTCCACTATAGGCCTCTTAGCGCCCTGAATGTCCAATGCATTTTTACAGAAAGAGTGTTTCAGAACTGCTCAATAACTAAGGTTCAACTCTGTTAGTTGAATGCACAGAACAGTAAGAAGTTTCACAGATTCTTCTGTGTAGTTTTTATTTGAAATATTCATTTTTCCGCTATAGGCCTCTTAGCGCCCTGAATGTCCACTTGCATTTTCTACAGAAAGAGTGTTTCAGAACTGCTCAATCAAAACTAAGGTTCAACTCTGTTAGTTGAATGCACAGAACAAAGAAGTTTCAGATTGCTTCTGTAGTTTTTATTTGAAAATATTCCTTTTTCCATATGGCCTCTTAGCGCCTGAATGTCCACTTGCATTTTCTACAGAAAGAGTGTTTCAGAACTGCTCAATCAAAAGTAAGGTTCAACTCTGTTAGTTGAATGCACAGAACAGAAAGAAGTTTCACAGATTCCTTCTGTGTAGTTTTTATTTGAATATTCCTTTTTCCGCTATAGGCCTCTTAGCGCCCTGAATGTCCACTTGCATTTTCTACAGAAAGAGTGTTTCAGAACTGCTCAATCAAAAGTAAGGTTCAACTCTGTTAGTTGAATGCACAGAACAGACAGAAGTTTCACAGATAGATTCTGTGTAGTTTTTTTGAATTTCCTTTTTTCCACTATAGTCCTCTTAGCGCCTTGAATGTCCACTTGTATTTTCTACAGAAAGAGTGTTTCAGAACTGCTCAATCAAAACTGAGGTTCAACTCTGTTAGTTGAATGCACAGAACAGTAAGAAGTTTCACAGATTTCTTCTGTGTAGTTTTTATTTGAAAATATTCCTTTTCCACTATAGGCCTCTTAGCGCCCTGAATGTCCACTTGCATTTTCTACAGAAAGAGTGTTTCAGAACTGCTCAATCAAAATTAAGGTTAAACTCTGTTAGTTGAATGCACAGAACAGAAAGAAGTTTCACAGATGCTTTTCTGTAGTTTTTTTTGAAATTACTTTTTCCGCTATAGGCCTCTTAGCGCCCTGAAGGTCCACTTGCATTTTCTACAGAAAGAGTGTTTCAGAACTCTCAATCAAAAGTAAGGTTCAACTCTGTTATTTGAATGCACAGAACAGAGAAGTTTCACAGATCTGTGTAGTTTTTATTTGAATATTCCTTTTTCCACTATAGGCCTCTTTAGCGCCCTGAATGTCCACTTGCATTTTCTACAGAAAGAGTGTTTCAGAACTGCTCAATCAAAATTAAGGTTCAACTCTGTTAGTTGAATGCACAGAACAGTAAGAAGTTTCACAGATTGCTTCTGTAGTTTTTATTTGAAATATTCCTTTTTCCACATAGGCCTCTTAGCGCCCTGAATGTCCATTGCATTTTCTACAGAAAGAGTGTTTCAGAACTGCTCAATCAAAAGTAAGGTTCAACTCTGTTAGTTGAATGCAAG
>NW_022096296.1:0-10171 GCF_006542625.1 Nomascus leucogenys
AATGGAATGGAATGGAATGGAATGGAAAAAAGTGCGGTTGGGTGCAGTGGAGTGGAATGGAGAAGAAAGGAAGGGAGTGGAGTGCAGTGGAACTGAGTGAAACAGATTGGAACGGAATGGAATGGAATGCAATGGAATGGAATGGAATGGAATGGAATGGAATGGAATGGAATGGAATGGAATGGATGGAATGGAATGGAATGGAATGGAATGGAATGGGAAAAAAGTGCGGTTGGGTGCAGTGGAGTGGAATGGAGAAGAAAGGAAGGGAGTGGAGCACAGTGGAATGCAGCGGAGAGGAATGGAATGGAATGGAGTGGTAAAAGTGCTGTGACGTGCAGTTGAGTAGAATGGAGAAGAAAGGAAGGGAGAGAAGAGGAGGGGAAAGGAGTGGAATGTAATGGTTTGGAATGAAATGGATTGGAATGCAATGGAGTGTACTGGAATGGAGGCAAAAGGGAAGGAATGGAATGCAGTGTAGTGGAGTGGAGAAAAGTGGATTTTTAATGAATGGAATGTAATGTAATGGATTGGAGTGGAGTGGAGTGGATTCTAGTGGAAGAGAATGGAATGGAATTGATTGGAAATGAATGGAATGGAATAGAATGGATTGGATGGATTGGAATGGAATGGAATGGAATGCAAAGGAATGGAATGGAATGGAATGGAATGGAAAAAATTGCAGTGGATTGAAGTGGAGTGGAATAGAGGAAAAAGGAAGCTAGTCGAGTGGAGTGGAATGGAATGAAATGGAATGGAATGGAATGGAAGAGAGTGCAATGGAATGGAGGGGAATGGGAAAAAATGGAATGCAGTGCAGTGGAGAGGATTGGATTGGAGAAGAGTGAATTTGATGGAATGGAATGTAATGGAATGGAATGGAATGGAATGGAATGGAATGGAGTGCAATGGAATGGAGGGGAATGGGAAAAAATGGAATGCAGTGCAGTGGAGAGGATTGGATTGGAGAAGAGTGAATTTGATGGAATGGAATGGAATGAAATGGAATGGAATGGAATGGAATGGAGTGCAATGGAATGGAGGGGAATGGGAAAAAATGGAATGCAGTGCAGTGGAGAGGATTGGATTGGAGAAGAGTGAATTTGATGGAATGGAATGGAATGAAGTGGAGAGGAGTGCATTGCACTCTAGTGGAAAAGAATGGAATGGAATGCAATGGAAAGGAACTGAAAGGAACAGAACAGAATGGAATGGAATGGAATGGAAGGAAAGGAATGGAAAAAAGTGCAGTGGAGTGTAGGGGAGTAGAAAGAAGAAGAAAGAAAGGGAATTGAATGGAGTGTCATGGAGGAATGTAATGGAATGGAATGGAAAGGAATGGAATGGAATTGAATGGAATGAAGTTGACAGGAATGGAGGCGAATGGGAAGGAATGGAATACAGTGGATTGGAAAGAAGTGGAGTGGAGAAGAATGCAGTTGAATTGAATGGAATGGAATAGATTAGAGTGTAGTGGAGTGGATTCTAGTAGAAAAGAATGGAATTGAATGGAACGGAATGGAATGGAATGGAACGGAAAAAAGGGCAGTGGAGTGTAGTGGAATTGAATGGAGAAGAAAGCAATGGAATGGAGTGGAGTGGAATGGAGTGGAGTGGAATGGAATTTTATGGAATGGTATGGAATGGAATGGTATGGATTGGAGTCTAATGGAGGAGAATGGAAAGGAATGGAATGCAATGGAGTGGAGAGGAGTGGAGTGGAGAGGGGTGGATTGGAATGGAATGGAATGGAATGGAATGGATTTGAGTGGAGTGGAGTGGATACTAATGGAAAAGAAAGGAATGGAATTGAATGGTTTGGAATCGTATGGATTGGAATGGTTTGGAAAGGAATGGAATGCAATGGAATGGAATGGAAAGGAATGAAATGGAATGGAATAGAATTGAATGGAATGGAATGGAAAAAATTGCACTGGATTGCAGTGGAGTGGAATAGAGAAGAAAAGAAGCTAGTAGAATGGAGTGGAATGGAATGCAATGGAATGGAATAGAAAGGAATGGAATGGAGTGGAGTGGAATGGAGGCGAATGGGAAAAAATGGAATGCAGTGGAATGGAGAGGATTGGAGTGCAGAAGAGTGAATTTGATGGAATGGAATGGAACGAAGTGTAGACGAGTGCAGTGTATTCTAGTGGAAAAGAATGGAATGGAATGCATTGGAATGGAACGGAATGGAACGGAACACAATGGAATGGAATGGAAAGGAATAGAAAAATTGCAGTGGAGAGTAGTGGAGTGGAAAGGAAAAGAAAGAGAGTGGAATGGAGTGTTATGCAGTGGAGTGGAATGGAATTTTATGGAATGGTATGGAATGGAATGGTATGGATTGGACTCGAATGGAGGAGAATGGAAAGGAATGGAATGCCATGGAGTGGAGAGGAGTGGAGTGGAGAGGGTGGATTTGAATGGAATGGAATAAAATGGAATGGATTTGAGTGGAGCAGAGTGGATACTATTGGAAAAGAAAGGAATGGAATTGAATGGTTTGGAATCGTATGGATTGGAATGGTTTGGAAAGGAATGCAATGCAATGGAATGGAATGGAAAGGAATGAAATGGAATTGACTGGAATTGAATGAAATGGAATGGAAAAAATTGCAGCGGATTGCAGTGGATTGGAATAGAGAAGAAAAGAAGCTAGTGGAGTGGAGTGGAATGGAGTGGAATGGAATGGAATGTAATACAAAGGAATGGAATGGAGTGGAGTGGAATGGAGGCAAATGGGAAAAAATGGAATGCAGTGGAATGGAGAGGATTGGGGGCAGAAGAGTGAATTTGATGGAATGGAATGGAATAGAATGAAGTGGAGACGAGTGCAGTGTATTCTAGTGGGAAAGAATGGAATGGAATGCAATGGAATGGAACGGAACGGAACGGAACAGAATGGAATGGAATGGAATGGAAAGGAATGGAAAAAATTGCAGTGGAGAGTAGTGGAGTGGAAAGGAAAAGAAAGAAAGAGAGTGGAATGGAGTGTTATGGATTGGAATGGAATGGAATGGAATGCAATGAAATAGAATGGAATGGAGTTCACTGGAATGGAGGAGAATGGGAAGGAATGGAATACACTGGATTGGAAAGAAGTGGAGTGGAGAAGACTGCACTTGAATTGATTGGAATGGAATGGATTCGAGTGTAGTGGAGTGGATTCTAGTAGAAAATAACGGAATAGAATGGAATGCAATGGAACAGAATGAAAAAAGGGCAGCAGAGTGTAGTGGAGTTGAATGGAGAATAAAGGAATGTAGTGGAGTGGAGTGGAATGGAATGGAATGGAATGGAAAAAAATTGCAGTGGATTGCAGTGGAGTGGAATAGAGAAGGAAGCTAGTGGAGTGGAATGGAATGGAATGGAAATGGAATGGAATAGATTGGAATGGAATGGAGTGGACTGGAATGGAGGCGAATGGGAAGGAATGGAATGCAGTGGAGTGGAGAGGATTGGAGAGGAGAAGAGTGAATTTTAATGGAATGGAATGAAGTGGAGAGAAGTGCAGAGGATTCTAGTGGAAAGAATGGAATGGAATGCAATGGAATGAATGGAAAGGAACGCATCGAATGGAATTGGATGGAATGGAAAGGAATGGAAAAATGTGCAGTGGGTGTAGTGGAGTGTAAGGAGAAGAAAGAAAGGGAGTGGAATGGAGTGTTATGGAGTGGAATGGAAGGGAATGGAATGCAATGGAATGGAATGGAATGGAATGAAATGGAATGGAATGCAACGGAATAGAATGGAATAGAGTTGACTGGAAAGGAGGCGAATGTGAAGGAATGGAATACAGTGGATTGAAAGAGGTGGAGTGGAGAAGAGTGCACTTGAATTCAATGGAATAGAATGTACTTGAGTCTAGTGGAGAGGATTCTAGTAGAAAAGAATGGAATGGAATGGAATGGAATGGAATGGAATGGAATGGAATGGAGAATGGAACGGAATGGAGTGGAATGGAATGAATGGAATGGAATGGAATGGAATGGAAAAAATGGCAGCGGAGTTTAGTGGATTTGAATGGAGAAAAAAGGAATGGAATTGAGTGGAGTGGAATGGAGTGAATGGAAGGGAACGGAATTAAATGGAGTGGCAGCAATGGAGGCAAATGGGGAGGAATGGAATAAAGTGGGGTGGAGAGGAGTGGAGTGTAGAAGAGTGGATTTCAATTGAATGGAATGCAATGGAATGGAATGGAATGGAATGGAAAAAAGTGGAGTGGAGTAGTGGAGTGAATGGAGAAGAAAGGAAGGGAGTGGAGTAGAGTGGAATGGAGTGAAATGGAATGGAATGGAATGGAATGGAATCTAGTGAATGGAGTCGAGTGGAATGGAGGCGAATGGGAACGAATTGAATACAGTGGAGTGGAGAGGAGTTGAGTAGAGAAGACTGGATTTGAATTGAGTGGAATGGAATGCAATGAAACGAAATGGAATGGAGTCAAGTGGAGTGGAGTGCAGTGTATTGGAATTGAATTTTATGGAGAGGAGGGTAGTGGAGTGGAGCGGAATGGGAAGGAATGGAATAGAGTGGAGTGGAGAGGAGTGGAGTGGAGTGGAGTGGAGTGGAGTGGTAGTAGAGTGGATTCAGGTGGAATGGATTGGAACGGAATAGAATGGAATGGAATGGAATGCAGTGGATTGGAATGAGTTGCGTGGAGTGGAATGGAATGGAATGAATGGAATGGAATGGAATGGAAAAAAAGTGCAGTGGAGTGGAATGGAGAAGAAAGGAAGGCAGAGGGGAGGAGTGCAATGGAGTTGAATTGAATGGAATGGAATGGAAAGGAATGTAATGGAATTGAATTGAATGGAATTGAGGCAAATGGGAAAGAATGAATGCAGATTGGAGAGAAGTGTAGTGGAGAAGAGTGGATTTGAATGGAATGGAATGGATTGGAGTGGAATGGAGTATATTCAAGTGGGAAAGAAGGGAATGGAATGAAAAGAAATGAATGGAATGGAATGGAATAGATGGAATGGAATAAGAATGGAAGCAAAGGAATGGAATGCAATGCAATGGAATGGAAAAAAGTGCAGTGGACACCAGTGGGGTGGACTGCAGTAAAAAAGGAAGGGAGTGGAGTGGAGTAGAATGGTGTGGAATGGAATGGAAATGGAAATGAATGGAATGGGACTGGAATGGAGGTAAAAGGGAAGGAATGGAATGCAGTGGAGTGCAGAGGAGTGGAGTGGAGAAAAGTGGATTTGTATTGAATGGAATGGAATGGAATGGATTGGAATGCAATGGAATTTAATGTAATGTAATGTAACGAATGAATGGAATGGAATGGAAAAAACTGCAGTATAGTGCACTGGAGTGTAATAGAGAAGAAAGGAAGGGAGTGGAGTGGAGTGGAATGGAGTGGAAAAGAATAGCATAGAATGGAATACAATGGAATGGAATGGAGTGGACTGGAATGGAGGCGAATGGGAACGAATGGAATGCAGTGGAGTGGAGGAGAGTGGTGAGGAGAAGAGTGAACTGGAATGGAATGGAATGGAATGGAATGGAATGGAATGGAATGAAGTGGAGTGTAGAGAAGTGGATTCCAGTGGAAAGAATGGATTGAATGGAATGGAAAGGAATGAAATGGAAAGGTACAAAACGGAATGGAATGGAAAAATGTGCAGTGGAGTAGTGGAGTAAAATGCAGAAGAAAGGAAGCGAGTGGAATGGAGTGTTATAGAGTGGAGTGGAATGGAATGGAATGGAATGGAATTGAACGGAATGGAATACAATGGATTGGTATGGAATGAAATGGAGTTGACTGGAATGGAAGCGAATGGGAAGGAATGGAATACAGTGGATAGGAGAGGAGTGGAGTGGAGTAGAGTGCATTTGAATTGAATGGAATAGAATGGAATGGATTGGAGTGTAGTGGAGTGGATTCTAGTGGAAAAGAAGGGAATGGAATGGAATGGAAAGGAAAGGAACGGAATGGAATGGAAAAATTTTCAGTGGACTGTAGTAGTTGAATGGAGAAAAAGGAAGGGAGTGGAGTGGACTGGAATGCAGTGGAATGGAATGGAAAGGAGTGGAATGGAATGTAGGGCACTGGAATGGAGGCAAATGGTAAGGAATGAAATACAGTGGAGTGGAGAGAAGTGGAATGGAGAACAGTGGATTTCAATTGAATGGAATGGAATCCAATGGAATTGATTGCAGTGGAGTGGAGTGGAGTGCACTGTATTGGAATTAAATGGTATGGAGAAGAAGTAGTGGAGTGGAGTGGAGTGGAATGGGAAGTAATGGAATGGGGTGGAGTGGAGTGGAGGGTAGTAGAGTGGAATCAGGTGGAATGGACTGGAATGGAATAGAATGGAATGGAATGGAATGCAATGGATTGGAATCGAGTTGCGTGGAGTGGAATGGAATGGAATGGAATGGAATGGAAAGGAATGGAATGGAATGGAACGGAATGGAATGGAATGGAAAAAAGTGCAGGGAGTGCAGTTGGAGTGGAATGGAGAAGAAATGAAGGGAGTGGAGTGGAGTGCCACTGAGGGGAGTGAGGTGGAGTGCCACTGAGGGAATGGAATGAATAGAATGGAATGGAATGGAATGGAATGGAATGGAATGGAATGGAGACAAATGAGAAAGTAGGCAATGAAGAGTTTGGAAAAGAGTGCAGAGAACAGAGGATTTGAACTGAAGGGGAATGGAATGGACTCGAGAACAGTGGAGTAGATTCTAGTGGAAAAGAAGGGAATGGGAAGGAATGGAATGGAATGCAATGGAATGGTATGGAATGGAATGCAATGGAATGGTATGGAATGGAATGGAATGGAATGCAATTGAAAGGAAAGGAATGGAATGGAATGGGAAAAAGTGCAGTGGAGTGCAGGGGAGTGGAATGGAGAAGAAAGGAAGGGAGTGGAGTTGAGTGGAATGGAGTGGAATGGAATGGAATGGAATGGAATGGAATGGAATGGAATGGATTGTAATGGAATGGAGTGGACTGGAATGGAGGCGAAAGGGAAGGAATGGAATGCAGTGGAGTAAGAGGAGTGGTGTGGAGAAGAGTGGATTTGAATACAGTGGAATGGAATGCAATGGAATGGAATGGAATGGAATGCAGTGGATTGGAGTGTAGTGGATTGGAAGAGAATGGAATTTAATGGAAAGTAATGGAATGGAATGCAATGCAATGGAACCGAATGAAAAGGAATGGAATGGAGTGAAGTTGGGTTAGAGTATTCTAAATGAATGGAATAGAGAGCGGTGGAGGGCAGTGGAGCGGAAAGGGAAGAAATGCAATGGAGTGGAATAAATTGGAGTGGAATGGAGGGCAGTAGAGTGATTAGTTCATGAACGGAATGGAATGGAATGGAATGAAATGGAATGCAGTGCTTTTGAGTGGAGTTGCGTGGAGGAGAACGGAATGGAATAGAATGGAATGGAATGGAATGGAATCGAACAGAATGGATTGGAAAAAAAGTGCAGCAGAGTGCAGTATAGTGAATGGAGAAGAAAGGAAGTTAGTGGAGTGAGAGGAATGGAGTGGAATGGAAAGGAATGGAATGGAATGGAAATAGAAAGGAGTGGACTCAAATGAAGGCAAAGGAAGGAATGGAATGCAGTGGAGTGGAGAGGAGTGCAGTGGAGAAGAGTGTATTTGAATTGAAAGGAATGGAATGGAATGGATTGGAGTGTAGTGGAGTGGACTCTAATGGAAAAGAATGGAATTGAATGGAATGGAATGGAACGGAAAGTAACGGAATGGAATGGAATGCACTGGAATCTAACGGAATGGAATGGATTGGAATGGAATGGAAAGGAAGGAATTGGAATGGAATGGAATGGAATGGAATGGAATGGAATGCATTGGAATGGAATGGAAAGGAAAAAACTGCAGTGGAGTGCAGAGGAGTGGAATGGAGAAGAAAGTAAGGGAGTGGAGTGGAGTGGAATGGAGTGCAATGGAATGGAATGGAAAGGAATGGAATGGAATGGAAGAGAATAGAATGCAATGGAAAGGAATGGGACGGAACAGAAAGGAACGGAAGGGAATGCAATGGAATAGAATGGAAAGGAATGAATGGAAAGGAGTCGCCAGGAATGGAGGCGAATGGGAACGAATGGAATGCAGTGGCGTGGAGAGGACTGGAGTGGAGAAGAATGAATTTCAATGGAATGGAATGGAAATGGAAGGATGAAGTGGAGTGGAGTGGAATGGAATGGAATGGAATGAAACAGTATGGAACGGAACGGAATAGAATGGAATGAAATGGAAAAAATTTCAGTGGAGTGTAGTGGAGTGGAGGGCAGAAGAAAGGAAGGTAGTGGAATGGAGTGTTATGAAGTGGAGTGGAATGGAATGGAATAGCAAATGGAATGGAAAGGAATGGAATGGAAAGGAAGGAGTGGCCAGGAATAGGGCGAATGGGAACGAATGGAATGCAGTGGCATGGAGAGGACTGGAGTGGAGAAGAATGAATTTGAATGATGGATGGAATGGAATGAATGGAATGGAAATGGAATGGAATGGAGTGGAGTGGAATGGAATGGAATGGAATGAAACAGTATAGAACGGAACGGAATAGAATGGAATGAAATGGAAAAAATTTCAGTGGAGTGTAGTGGAGTGGAGGGCAGAAGAAAGGAAGGTAGTGGAATGGAGTGTTATAAAGTGGAGTGGAATGGAATGGAATAGCATGGAATGGAATGGATGGAATGGAATTGAACGGACAGAAATACAATGGATTGGAATGGAATGGAATGGAGTTGACTGGAATGGAGGAGAATGGGAAGGAATGGAATACAGTGGAGATGGAAAGAAGTGGAGTGGATTAGAATGCACTTGAATTGAAATGGAATGGAATTAAGTAGAGTGTAATGGAGTGGATTCTAGTAGAAAAGAATGGAATTGAATGGAATGGAATGAGGAATGGAATGGAATGGAATGGAATGGAATGGAATGGAAAAAAGGGCAGTGGAGTGTAGAAATGAACTGAATGAGAAGAAAGGAAGGCAGTGAGTGGAGTGGAATGGAATGGAAAGGAATGGAAGGAATGGAATGGAGTGGAATAGAATGAAATGGATTGGAATGGAATGGAGTGGATTGGAATGTAGGGGAACGGATAGGAAATGGAACGCATATGAGTGGAAAGGAGTGGAGTGGAGAACAGTGGAGTTGAAGTGAAAGGTATGGAATGGAATGGGTTGGATGGAGTTTAGTGGATTCTAGTGGAAAAGAAGGGAATAAAGTGAATCGAATGGAATGGCATGGAAGGGTATGAAGAGAAAAGTGCAGTGGAGTTTAGTGGAGTGGAATGGAGAAGAATGGAAGTGGAGTGAATGGAGTGGAATGGAAGTGGGAATGGATGGAATGAAACAGAATGGAGTGGACTGGAATAAGAGGCGAATGGGAAGGAATGGAATGCAGTGGAGTGGAGAGGAGTGGAGTGGAGAAGAGTGGATTTGAATTGGAATTGAACGGAATGGAATGGATTGGAGAGGAGTGGAGTGGATTAAAGTGGAAAATAATGGAATGGAATGGAATGCAATGGAATGGAATGGAAAAAGTGTAGTGGAGTGGAATGTAGAAGAAAGAAAGGGAGTGGAGTGGAGTGGATGGAGTGGAATCGAATGGAATTGAATGGAATCGAATGGAATGGAATGCAGAGGATTGAGGTGGAGTGGATTGGAGTAGAATGAAATGGAATGAAAGTTGGAATGCAATGGAACACAATGGAACCGAATGAAAGGAATGGAAAGGAAATGGAATGGAGTGGAGTGTAATGCAGTGTATTTAATTGAATGGAATGGAGAGGAGTGAGTGGAGTGGAGAGTAAATGGAAGATGTAAGAGTGGAGTGGAGAGGAATGGAGGAATAGAGTGGATTCAGAGGAATGGAATGCAATGGATGGAAAGAATACAATGGAATCAATGCAGTGGACTGGAGTGGAGAATGCATTGAGTGGAATGGAATGTAAAAAGGGAAGGATGGATGGAAGAATGTATTGGAACAGATCGGAATGAATGCAATGGATGGAAAGGAATGTAATGGAATGAAAGTGCAGTGGGAGTGCAGTGGACTGGAATGGAGAAAAGGAAGGGAGTGGAGTGGAGTAGAATGGAGTGGAATGGAAAGGCATGGAATGGAATGGAATGGAGTGGTTGGGAAAGGAGGCGAATGAGAACGAATGGATTGCAGTGGAGT
>NW_022096297.1:0-27870 GCF_006542625.1 Nomascus leucogenys
TTGAATGCAAAACTCAACTAATATGCATGAAAATGATATAGAAATATTACCTAGCTCAGAGAATCTGAGTTAAAGACGGTAAAGTTCATAAGAACAGGAAATGAGGGTAGATGACAGGTGTTCCTGGTGCAGCCTGGGGAACAGACTCCTGGGTTATACCCGGGCACATTTCTGTAGGAGAACAGCCTTATCAATGCTGATCAGCAGGGAAGGAGGGACGGCTGCCGGAGAGGCTGGAAGAACAGTGGATGAGTCAGCGACAGGGACCTTCATACTTGATATTCAGAGGTGGAGGAATTCCAGGTGGTGGCAGGACCGTGGGGTGGAGGGCTGGAACAGAGGTGGGGGTCACTTTCAGCCAGGAGGATACAGCATTGAGAGGTTGGGAGGGTGACTGAGGGGAAATGTGAGAGTGGTATCTTTCCCTTAGGTTCTTCATGAGTTGTTTGTTTCTTAGTGAAAAAGGAAAAAAATCAGATATTCATAAAATGGAATGAGTACTTTTCAGATCCCTTTCATTCTGGTTTGGCTTGTAAGTGGAGTTTAGAAAATCAGAAAAGAAATAGCCAAAGAAACCTATTTCATTTATTGTACAAGAAAAAATTCACCAAGACCTCTCAGAAATGTGAAGGAAGCGCTTATTGTAGACTGGTGAAATAGGAGTCAGAACGTTGCAGTCGGGAGAGCCGTTGGCCTCAACTTCCCTGAAGACAAAGGCAGGAAAGGTGAAACCCTGGGTGAGCTAGGGGAAATGCACTGGAGGTGGGCACCCACTCTGTCCTCCCTGGGGTCTGCATGGGCTTCCCCATCCATGCAGTGTCCCAGTGGGGTGCCTGGACCCTGAGCTGCCTCAGCACCCTGCAGCAACAAGAAGGCTACCGTTTTCCTGGTGAAATGCTTTCCCTCCCTCACCCCTTATCCCCTCTGAAGCTGTATTTTCCAGGCAGAATCAGATTCTCAGCGGCTTTAAGGCAACACAGGAGAGTGCGTGTTGCAAAGTGCAGTGCAGCATTTGTGCTTGTGCGTTTTCTGGGTGTGAAGACAACTTTATGGGTGTCAAATCCGTGTCTTAGTAGACCTGGCTGGGAGGGTGCTCTTAATGAGGACCTGCCTGTGTGAACTGCTGTGCTTTCTGTTCCATGCGTGCCGCCTTTGCTAACAACCCATTTCCCTCTTAATGAAAGTTGTTTCAGTGGATCTCATGTAACCCTATGTCTTAAAAGGAAAATGTAGAATCTGGCATTGTTCAGTGAAACTCGAATTATTTAGCACAGAGGATGGTGGTTTTCCCGGAGAAGTAACGATTTTGTGCTGCATGAACTTTAAGCTGACACCGATTGTTTGCCCAGTACATGGGAGCTCTTTGAGTGGATCCAGAGAAAATGAGGCAGAGTGAAAAGACAGAGCAGTGGATGGGGAGATTGGTGGTATCATATGGGCCTTCTTTTCAGTTAGAGTCTGAAGCCCAAATCCTGCTTCAAATTCCTAGAATTTGGAATTTATTTTGTTTAAAAACTTAGGGTTCTCGTAGGTGCATGCCAAGTGTCTTGAGACACAAAGACACATCAAATGTGAAAGAGATGTAAAGACAGAAATCTTGCGATAAGGTATTTATTTAGGATGAGAAAATGAAATTGAGGACAAGGTACAGGAATAGTAAGAATTTCTTTTACTCTCAAAGGAAATAATGAGCTTATTTTTCTTGATTCTGCAAGCTCAGCGGCAGCAGATCTGGTAGAATCTACCAAAGGCGCAAGTCCCAAAGCGACGTAGAGCCAAAAGGCAAATTGGTCTTCTGCAAATGCACCTCAAGCCTCTCCCTGAGCCTGGGGACACAGAGACAGCATCATAAATGGATCACCAAGGTCAACAGTGGGTTGTAAAGGGAATCTTGGAGAAGTCACGTGCCAGCTGATGAGTGATGTTGTCTGCATTAGGGCCAGTGGCATGAACAACCTCAGTGAATAGGAATAAATACACAGAGCAGTGCTGGTCACACAGGATTTGAGACTCATTCTCATTTGCTCTCAGTTTTGTGCTTCTGCCCCATCACACACACCTGAACACCCTCTTAGGCTTGGCTCTACTTTTTAAAATCCATTCTGTAGATACAGTAAAATATTGTCCTTGTAATGAAGTCTACTTGTTTAGATCCAGAAAGAACTAGTCAGACTGTCTCTTCATATCTTAAACCTACCGAGTTTCACAGGCATATCTTGGAATCAAGTCTTTCCTTCTTATTTATTTTTTCTAAAGTGTAAGGATTATTAAGAAAGTAAAGGAGTAAAATAATGGCTATTCTCCAGGCAGAGCAGCCTCAAGTCTTTAAAGACAGAAGACCTGTTAGATTTATTGGGCTCTCTATGCAAGTTATAGATGAGAAAACCAAGGACCAGAGATGCTAAATGAAGCCACCTAAGTGACATGGACAATTGAGACTCGATTCCAGACTCTGTCTCCCGTCCATCCCTCTAGACCCTGCAGCTCTGTATGCCGGGCTGTCTCACCTGAAAGCGGAAGGGCGGCACTTTCATCCCATGTAAAGGCATGAGCCACTTCCTGATCATCTGCTCCAGTCTGCTCCTGGGCTGCAGCTTCATCAGCTGTTGCCTGAAGTGGCTCCCCCAGAGCCTGCAGGGCCACCAAGAGAACGGTGGCGGTGAGGAGGGCAAGGGTCCTCATGGCTACAGTGACCTGGAGGAGGGAGAGCAGGAGCAGATGTGTGGGGAGAGAGGAGTTAGCCTGAGTTTATAGGTCTGCAGAGAGAAGCCTCGGAGACAAGAGACTTTGCAACTTCTCAGTGAGAGGAGGTGTGAATTTCATTGGAGATTGTGTGGGATCCCATTGGTCTCAATGTCCCTCTTTTCCTCCTTTGATCTCTCAGCTTTTATTCTAGTGTGAGTCTCTATTCACACTAGAAAGTGTGTGTAGATGGAGCAGGCGTTTGGAGAGGATGGTGGAGATGAGGGTCCTGGCATGTTTTTCCTGTTTCTCACTTCATTACCTATTTACTTTTTAACAGCAGTGCTTTTGTTCAATAAGTTCAGGGAGCAAACGTGTCATTTTCTGCAGATGGCCCCACTACTCCCTGGAGGTCTACACTCTGGAAGCAGGCATAAATTCCTATCAAGTGAAGAGTCATTTGTTGCAGGCATCAAGGGCGTGACCACCCTCATGAAGGCATGGGGTGAGTAGCCTCCTGTAGGAGCCAGTGTGAAGGGGACCATGACCCTATCACGTGATGGGTGAAATGAACACAGTGATATCGAGGTAAAAAGTTCGTCTACATCCAAAAGAAATTTTTCCTGCTCTACTGAGATGTGAATAAGAATTAAAAATGGTATAAAACTTTGTATACCAAGATAGGATTTGATGTTCATATACATGTGGTCTTTTATCATATGCTACATACACAAATAAAAAAAAAGCCGGGCGCGGTGGCTCACGCTTGTAATCCCAGCACTTTGGGAGGCCGAGGCGGGCGGATCACGAGGTCAGGAGATCGAGACCACGGTGAAACCCCGTCTCTACTAAAAAATACAAAAATTAGCCAGGCATAGTGGCGGGCGCCTGTAGTCCCAGCTACTCGGAGAGGCTGAGGCAGGAGAATGGCGTGAACCCGGGAGGCGGAGCTTGCAGTGAGCCGAGGTGGCGCCACTGCACTCCAGCCTGGGCGACAGCGAGACTCCGTCTCAAAAAAAAAAAAAAAAAAAAAAAAAAATGTTTCGAAGACCCAAACATAGACCTGAAACCATAAAATGATGAGAGGAACGTATGAAGATAACACTTTGACGCTGATGTTGGTAATGATATCTTTGCTGTGACAGCAAAGACACAGGCAATGAAAGGGAAAATAGACAAGTGGGGCTGCATTGAACATTAAAGCATCTGAATGGCAAAAATCAAAAAACAAACAACTGAGTGAGAACGTGACCCAGAACATGGGAGAAAATATTTGCAAACCCTAGGTGGTAGAAGGGGTAAATATCCAAATACATAAGGAAGTCAAACAACTCAAAAGCAAATAACAAGTAACCTGATTGAAAAACAGACCAAGGAGCAGGATAGGCTCCTCTCAAAATAAAATAATGTTTCAAGGAGCTGCTATTGTCTCCATTAGACATGTCAAGTAGGACACGTGTATTTCAAAGCAAATTTCCTGAGTTTCTCTATTAACTTAGCTGGTAGCCAGTGCCCCAGGCAACCACCAGAGGTTCAGAGAGAAATGCACAGCAGGGAATTCACCCACTAGGTCCCTCTGGGGTGGTCCAGGAGTCACAGGTCAGACTGGGGGCACAGCTTCAATGTTGAAACCTCAATGTGAGAGTTTAAGGTTTGTGTTACTTACAGATCCTGAAGTTAGGCAGAGTGACCAGATAGGGCAGACAGCAGTCCTCTGTCCCGAGTCTCCTGTAGCAAGAGCAGCCGTGCACAAACAGGAGGAGACTTCCCTATTTAAGGGTGATTTGGGATCAGGTGTCCTAATATCCTGGGTTACTTTCTGTTGGGTACATTAAATAACTCTGGTGGCAAGGGCAGTTGAGAAATTTGGAGGGACGCTGGGGTCTAGACGTGAGTCCACAGAGGGACCCCACATCTAACTCGGTCAGCCTTGGCCAGGCCCAGGCAGCAACCAGCGATGGATTCCATGACTCCTAACACAATGGACCCCAAGATGCCTGTGCTGATGGCTCAGCCTGAGGTAATCGCACCCAGGGAATATTTAAAGCCCCAGGAGAGCCTGGCCTGCGTATCACAGGATACACTCTGTTAGGGAGACAGTTCACGATTGACACCCATGCACAGGAGAGGATGAGGAATCTTGCCTAAAGCAGCCTCCCCAGTACCTGTGCTCTAACCGTAACAACACATCAAAGCCCATTGGTTGGCTGGGATGTTGCAGACCACCTGGTTGAGACTGAATCCCACCTCGCCTTGTGTTACCAGGCAGGGCAGGTTTTGCTGGGTTGTTAAGGATGCGCACACAGCATGTGGTTCCCTGGAGCGGACAATGCCTCATTGCTTGGGCAATGGACAGTTTAAGTCTAAACGAGTGTCTAGGACCATAGCGGCGAAGGACTCCTGAGTTTGCTACTTGAGACCTAATGTCTCTTGGAAGTCTCTCAGGGAGGCGGCCAAGGTGGAAGCAAGATGGGTGTTAGCTTGCATCACCTGTGCTGTGTGCTCAAATACCTTGCTCTTAAGCCAATTCTGGGCGGCTTAAGAGGCTCCATACACACAGCGTGAGTGGGATGATCACTGGTCACTTGAGATACGCAGGATCGAGCACCTGTGGTCCCTCCTGTGTTATTTGAGGAGAATTCCTAGGAAGAGTAGAGCACATTTTAAAATGTCCACTATCCACCTCCTCCTCCTTCTCCTAGTGAGGTAGATGGGATAAGGTTTCTGGAAATGAGAAAAGAAAGCAGTCACTCGAGAGGCAATAAATACCTACGGTGAGGTTGCTGAACCCAGTGTACAGGCCGGACAGCCCCTGCCGCCATGGGAAGGTCATGCACAGAGCTGGTCCCACAGCTGGGTACTCAGGGCCTCTCTGCAGCTCTGTGTGAAGGCGGCAGGCATTGACCTGTGGAGGACTGGGGGCAGTGGAGTGAGAACTGAAGCATCTCCCTCAATCTTACTGAAGGAGGAGGCGTCTCAAGCCTTGATAGGTGGTGGTCGCTGTGGCAGAGCAGTACGGTCAGCTGTCCCTCTGAGGAAGCAGCCAGTTCCTAATGAGTGGCAGGCCAGGAACTTCAGCATTGGAGGAAGTAAGCCCCAGTCTCATCCCAGCATAAGAAGAAATTTGGGCTATTTGGGGAATCTGAGGCCCTGGTGACAGTTTTAGTTTCCAGGGCATTATTAGGTCCCTGTAGGGTCGCAATGATGAGGTTATAGGGCAAAATATGAAGGGGTGTATATGTGCGAGAGGAAGTTCTCCGGGTTCTGGAAATGCCCCGTGTCCTGTGAAAGTGGAACCTGGACCTGCTTCCTGCACACAGAACACACTCCAGTCCGTAGGCATTTCCCCAGCACTGCATGAGCGTTATCACTGGAGAGCTGGTTACATTCGGGCATGGGGTTTTACACACAGGTCCCCCAAGTTCATAGTTTTTGCAAGCTTCTAGGGCAGCCTTACAATTTGACTGAGACTCTGTAAGTTCCTTGTGCCATAAAGTAATGGGATTACACTGAAGGCAAATGGTGATCTCAGCAAAATTCCACTCCATGATGTCATCGCTGGGCTATCCAGCAAAGCTCGAGGTAAAAGGAAGCAGCAAGGCAAGGGTTTGGGTACTGGACATGAGCCAGCGCCATGTCTCGGGGATGCGAGGCCCGTACTTGCAGCAGTAAGGAGAGGCTGTTTGGTGGTGACCTCGTGGTCAAAGTGATTTTCCTCTAGAAGGGACTTAAAGAGATAAGTAAGCAAAAAAGAAATGACCCCTTTAAAATGCGTGCCAGGGCATGAACAGATACTTCTCAAAAAAAGACATACAAGAGGCTAAAAACATATGAAAAAATGCTTTACATTACTGATCATTAGAGAAATGCAAATAAAAACCTCAATGAGATACTAATTCATACTAGTCAGAATGGCTGTTATGAATATTCAAAAAATAACAGATATTGGCAGGACTGCATAGAGAAGAGAGCGCTTATACACTATTGGGGAGTGTTAATTTGTTCAGACACAGTGGCAAGCAGTTTAGGGATTTGCCAAATAACAAAGAACTCTCATTCCACCGAGCAATCCAACTACTGGGTATACATCCAAAGAAAACAAATCATTCTGCGTAAAAGACACATGCAGTCGCATGTTCATGTGAGCATCACTCACGATAACAAAGACATGGAATCGACCTAGATGCCCATCAGTGGTGGATTGGATAAAAAAAAATGTGCACATTACATCATGGGATACTACAGTCATAAAAGAGAATGAAATTGTGTTGTTGCAGAAAGATGGATGCAGCTGGAAGCCATTATCCTTAGCGAATTAACACAGGAGCAGGAAACCAAATATCACATGATCTCACTTATAAGTGGGAGCTACACAGCGGGTGCTCATGGACTCATGGACATAAAGGAGGGAAGAATAGGCGGCAGGGACTGGGAGAGGGACCAGGGAGGGAGGAGAGCAAATGTTGTAGCCCTGTCTATTGTGTAGTATGCTCTCTATCTGGGCGATCGGATAAATTGTACCCAAACCCTCAACTTTGCCCTATAGATCCACCCTACATATGACAAAGCTGAACATGGACCCAGGAATCTAAAATAAAAGTTAAAAAATAATGAGATTTATTGATGTGTCTTGTTCCGATGAAGCTGTGTCTCCCCGGATGATCTCTTGGGCAGGGGTGCTGTTGTCTGAGTTAGTGGCCATCCCGGTGGTGGTGGCCTTCCCAGGTGGTCACCCATGAAGGAATGTGGGTTCTGGGCATTCCCTTTACTGCTGCTGTTGCACAGCCTGACAGCTCCTGTGTGTCTGGTTCAGCAGCAGCCGTACCAGTAGCACCCGGAGTGATTTCAGGAGTTCAGGGAGCACAGAATGCGCTGCATGTGGCTCTGAGTCAGTGGTGGCTCCTGGTTCTGCCTTCCTCACCCCTAATTCAGTGTCCTGATGTCCTTCCGTCCCAGGCTTGGCTGTAGCAGTGAGCACTCCAGGCTAGTGCATGGTACTCCTTTCGTGGGACCCACTGGGTCCCAGCCTGTGTTGAGGTTGCACCTGTTCCTTGTCCAGTGGCTTTCCAAATTTCATCTCAACTAACACAGAGATTCTTCTCTTGCAGTCCCTTTCACATTTCTTTTTGGACTGCCCTAGCACCTTGGCAGAACTCTGGAGTTTCAGCAAACAAGTGTTTTGTCTGAAAGTCTTTGCAACACTTTCCCTTCCATGTTTATCCTCAGTCCCTGACCCTAGCCTGATTTTCCCATTTTCTCCCAGTGACAGTAGACATGGCTGAACCTGTTCTTTCACACACATGCATTTGACATGTCAGGGAATATTGAAGTGAGGCTGAACTCTCCATGAGAGCCTTGCCACCATCAGAGTGAAGGAAATATTCTGGAGAAGCTGTGGGTGAGGGTGCAGATGTGGGCGTGAGAGGAGAGAGGCCTCCAGAGCAGCAAGAATATTCCCACACACGTTGAGGCTGTCTGGTGGCCCCAGCAGACACAGTGTGTGTGGATCTTGGGCACACCCCTGAGACCTGGTTTTGAGCTGGTAGGGAAGGGCATTCGTGGAACACAGCGTGCATGTTAGCATGAGGCAGAGCGGGGGTGCGTGGGGATGAACTCTGAGGAGGACGGGCCACATCCCAGCTCCTCAGAGTGCAACGCCCTGTCCCTCCCCTCAGCCGTTTGTCCACCCTCCTGCAGGGAGGGTCGTGGTGCTGCCTGTGCCACACAGAGACTCCCGCATTTGCAGATCCACTGGGACAGGCAAGAACTCCAAGTTCCCTGCACTTTGTCCGCGTTCCCAGCTGCCTCTCTCAGGTTGTCTATGTGTCTGGTGTTGTCGTCTGCAGCAATTTTACAATAAACCATGAAGAAATAACTTCCTTGAGCTGTTTTAAAATGTGCCCTGAATCCCTGACTCGTTTCACATAAAAATGGAGGTGAAAATGTCTCCTGTTGAATCTAGATTGGGTGACATCTTGACCAGTTGAACACACCTGACTTAGCCCCGTGCCGTTTGTAGGGCTAAGGTCATAAGAAGTTGGTATCTTTCACTTCCTGTGTATTGGATGGTGCTGCAGCCTAAACGTTTTTGTCCCTCTGAAATTCATATGTTGAAATCCCTACCCCAGGTGATATCACGAAAAGGTGGGGCTTTCTGGGAGCTGATAAGTTCATGAGGGTGGAGTCCTTACGAATAGGATTAGTGCCCCTGAGGAAGAGGCTGCAGAGAGCTCCTTCATGCCTTCTCCCAAGTGAGGAAGCCGTAAGAAGGTGCTGTCTATGAAGCAAAAGGCTGGTCCTCACCAGACACCAAATCTGTTGGCACCTTGATTTGGACACCTCAGCCTCGAGAACACTGAGAAATGTATTTTTGTTGTTTATAAGTCACTTGGTGTATGGTATTTTTTTTTCTAGCACCCCACATCTACTAAGATTGCTGGTGCCTTTGAAGCCCAGATACCATGCTTGGAGGAAGTCTAAGCATTGCAAAAAGTGAGGAACTGAGCCCACCTGCAAGGATGAGCTAGAAAACCCAGAGCAACCAGCTTTCTAGGAAAACAAAACTGATAAGCAGTGTTTGTAAATCTCTCTGGTTCAAATCCTCCTAGCTATGAGCGGGATAAAAAGTGTCACACCTATCTTTTCTCTCATGAGCTGGCATGACCTGGCCTCAGTGCATCACAGTGTCTCATCCCTCAGCCTGTCAGAGCTCCCACTGAGCCAGCCAAGCACTCCCTGCTACCTGTGTGCAAGCGTCTTGGCCCTGAGGTTTTCAGCTCCCAGCAGAACCTCTCCTCTGATGCCCATGGAGGGAGCTATGTCCCAATTGCAAATGTGTGAATGAAGACCTGATCTTGCTGTCTTAATTCCCCAAGGTTTGTGGTGTCTTTTCACACAGCCCTAGATGAACAGAGGGCATTTTCACAGTATTGCTGAGGAATTGGATTTGTACATATTTTGTGTGTTTAAATCTCAGCTTCTCTAAAATAGTGATAAAATAGGAATGAATTTTCTCAACTTCTTCCCAAAGTGTCACAAAGAGCCCATCGTGGTGGGGGCATGGAACTGTGGACTCTGTGGAGTGGCTGAAGAGCCCCCCTCACCTATTCTTAGTTTGAATTTTTCCTGTGTGGAGCAGGGGTAGTGTGGGATCCAGGGGGAGTCTCAGTCTCTCCACTGAGTGACAGACTCAGAGGAGGGCATGGGACTCAGGAGTTGGCTGAAACAATGAAGAAAGAAATAGGGGTTTTCTCCTTTATAACAAAAAGGGAGGCTGTGGGGAGATAACCACAGCTCATAAGGCTGTCGCTTGGGGAGTGAGCCCAAGTTAAGATCAAGAGAAAAATGGGGTGATGAAAGGTAAAGACAACAACGTCTCTTATGCTTTGGGTCCTTCAATCAGGGATTTTATGAAGCCAGAATTGTTTGTTAACTACCAGGTGTGGCAATCAAAATGTTAACTCAGCTTGTTGTGGTTTCTTAGATTTGAATGCAAAACTCAACTAATATGCCTGAAAATGATATCAAAATTTACCTAGCTCAGAGAATCTGAGTTAAAGACGATACAGTTCATAAGAACAGGAAATGAGGGTAGATGACAGGTGTTCCTGGTGCAGCCTGGGGAAGAGATGCCTGGGTTATTCCCAGGCACATTTCTGTAGAACAGCCTTATAATGCTGATCAGCAGGGAAGGAGGGACGGCTACGGGAGAGGCTGGAAGAGCAGCGGGTAAGTCAGCGACAGGGACCTTCATACTTGATATTCAGAGGTGGAGGAATTCCAGGTGGTGGCAGGACCGTGGGGTGGAGGGCTGGAACAGAGGTGGGGGTCACTGTCAGCCAGGAGGATACAGCATTGAGAGGTTGGGAGGGTGACTGAGGGGAAAGGTTAGAGTGGGCTCTTTCCCTTAGGTTCTTCATGAGTTGTTTGTTTCTTAGTGAAAAAGGAAAAAATTCAGGTATTCATAAAATGGAATGAGTACTTTTCAGCTCCCTTTCATTCTGGTTTGGCTTGTAAGTGGAGTTTAGAAAATCAGAAAAGAATTAGCCAAAGAAACCTATTTCATTTATTGTACAAGAAAAAATTCACCAAGACCTCTCAGAAATGTGAAGGAAGCGCTTATTGTAGACTGGTGAAATAGGAGTCAGAACGTTGCAGTAGGGAGAGCCGTTGGCCTCAACTTCCCTGAAGACAAAGGCAGGAAAGGTGAAACCCTGGGTGAGCTAGGAGAAATGCACTGGAGGTGGGCACCCACTCTGTCCTCCCTGGGGTCTGCATGGGCTTCCCCATCCATGCAGTGTCCCAGTGGGTGCCTGGATCCCTGAGCTGCCTCAGCACCCTGCAGCAACCAGAAGGCTACCGTTTTCCTGGTGAAATGCTGTCCCTCCCTCACCCCTTAAACCCTCTGAAGCTGTATTTTCCAGGCAGAATCAGATTCTCAGTGGCTTTAAGGCAACAGAAGAGAGTGCGTGTTGCAAAGTGCAGTGGAGCATTTGTGCTTGTGCGTTTTCTGGGTGTGAAGACAACTTTATGGCTGTGAAATCCACGTCTTAGTAGACAGGGCTGGAGGGTGCTCTTAATGTGGACATCCCAGTGTGGGGCGCTGTGGTTTCTGTTCCATGCATCCCGCCTTTGCTAACAACCCATTTCCCTCTTAAAGTTGTTTCAGTGAATCTCCTGTAACCCAATGGCTTAAAAGGCAAATGTGTGACCTGGACACGTTCAATAAAACTCCAGTTCTTTAGGACAGAGATGATGCTGCTTTCTCATGAGGAGGAGTGATTTTGTGACAGCGTGAAGTTTAAGCTGACACCGATTGTTTGCCCACCCCACGGGAGCTCTTTGAGAGTGGATCCAGAGAAAATGAGGCAGAGGGAAAAGACAGAGCAGTGGATGGGGAGATTCGTGGTGTGATTTGGGCCTTCGTTTCCATTTGAGTCTGAAGCCCAAACTCCTACTTGAAATTCCTAGAATTTGGAATTTTATTCTTTTTAAACACTTAGGGTTCTGGTAGGTGCATCCCAAGTGCCTTGAGATACAAAGACACATCAAATGTGAAAGAGATGTAAAGACAGAAATCTTGCAACAAAGTATTTATTTTGGATGAGAAAAGGAAATGGAGGACAAGGTACAGGAGTAACAAGAATTTCTTTTAACTCTCAAAGTAAATTCTGAGCTTATTTTTCTTGATTCTGCAAGCTCAGCGGCAGCAGATCTGGTGGAGTGTACCATGAAAGGCGCAGGACCCAAAGCCACGTTATAACAAACGGCAAACTCCTCTTCCGCAAATGCACCTCAAGCCTCTCGCTGAGTCTGGGGACACAGAGAAATCATCATAAATGGATCAGAAGGTCAGCAGTGCTGGTAAAGGGAATCTTGGAGAAGTGATGTGCTAGTTAATGAGTGATGTTGGCTGTATTAGGGCCAGTAGCATGAACAACCTCAGTGAACAGGAATAAATACACAGAGCAGTGCTGGTCACACAGGATTCGAGAGTCACTCGCATTTGCTCTCATTTTTGTGCTTCTGCCCCATCACACACATAGCTGAACACACTCTTGGGCTTGGCTCTACTTTTTAAAATCTATTCTATAGATACAGTAAAATATTCTCCTTGTAATGAAGTCTACTTGTTTGAATCCAGAAAGAATTGGTCAGACTGTCTCTTCATATCTTAAACCTACTGAATTTCACAGACATATCTTGATGTCAAGTTTTATTTTTTAATTTTATTGATTTTCTAAAGTGAAAGGCTTGTTAAGGAAGTAAAGGAATAAAAGAATGGTTACTCTCCAGGCAGAGCAGCCTCAAGTCTTTAAAGAGAGAAAACCTGTTAGATTTATTGGGCTCGCTATTCAATTTATAGATGAGAAAACCAAGGCCCAGAGATGCTAATGAAGCCACCTAAGTGACATGGACCATTGAGACTCGATTCCAGACTCTGTCTCCCGTCCATCCCTCTAGACCCTGCAGCTCTGCATGCCGGCCTGTCTCACCTAAAAGCGGAAGGGCGGCACTTTCATCCCATGTAACGGCATGAGCCACTTCCTGATCATCTGCTCCAGGCTGCTCCTGGGCTGCAGCTTCATCAGCTCTTGCCCGGAGTGGCTCCGCCTGAGCCTGCAGGGCCACCAGGAGAAGCATGGCAGCGAGGAGGGCGAAGGTCTTCATGGCTGGGGTGACCTGGAGGAGGGAGAGCAGGAGCAGATGAGTCGGTAGAGAGGAGGGAGCCTGGATGTGTAGGTCTGCAGACAGAAGGCTCAAAGACAAGAAAGCTTGAACCTTCTCAGAGAGAGGTGTGCATTTCGTTGGAGACTGTGTGGGATCCCGTTGGTCTCAATGTCCCTGTTTTCTTCCTTTGCTCTCCCAGCTTTCACTCTAGTTTGAATCTCTATGTGTAGTGTCTGTGTTGTGTTGGAGAGGATGGTGATGACGAGGATCCTGTCATGATTTTCCTGTTTCTCACTTCATTACATATTTACTTTTTAGAATTCTACCAAAGGATAACAGCAGTGCTTTTGTTCAATAAGTTCAGGGTACAAATGTCTCTTCCTGCAGATGGCCCCACTACTCTCTATAGGTCTACACTGTGGCAGCAGGCATGAATTCCTATCAAGTGAAGAGCCATTTGTTGCAGGCATCAAGGGCGTGACCACTCTCATGAAGGTATGGGGTGAGTAGCTTCCTGTAGGGGCCAGTGTGAAGAGGACAATGACCCTATCAGGCGATGGGTGAAATGAACACAGTGATATCGAAGTAAATAGTTCGTCTACAGCCAAAAATTTCTTTCCAGCTCTATTGAGATTTGAATAAGAATTCAATCTTGGTATATATCTACTGTATACCACCTTAGGATTTGGTGTTCGTATACATGTGGTCCTTTATCAACTCAAAATGGATCGAAGACCCAAACATAGAACTGAAGCCATAAAATGACAAGAGGAACATATGAAGATAACGCTTTGTCATTGGTGTTGATAATGATATCTTTCCTATGACACCAAAGACACAGGCAATAAATGGGAAAATAGACAAGTGGGGCTACACTGACCTCTAAACCATGTGCATGCCAAAAAACAAACCAACAAACAAATAACTGAGTGAAAAAGCAACCCAGAAAATGAAAGACAATAACTGCAAACCGTAAGTGGTAGAAGGGGTAAATATCTAAATACCTAAGTAAGTCAAACAACTCAAAAGCAAATAACAAGTAACCTGTTTGAAAAACAGGCCAAGGAGCAGGATAGGCTCCTCTCCAAATACAAGGATGTTCTAAGGAGCTATTGTTTTCTCTATCGGACTTGTCAAGTAGGACACATGTATTTAGAAGGAAATTCCTTGAGTTTCTCCATTAATTGAGCTGGTAGCTAATGCTCCCAGCAGTCACCAGAAGTTCAGACAGAAATGCACAGCTGGGGATTCACCCACTAGGTCCCTCTGGGGTGGCCCGTGAGTCAGAGGTCAGATTGGGGGCACAGGTTCAATGTTGAAGCCTCAATGTGAAAGTGTAAGTTTTGGGTTACTTACAGATCCTCAAGCTAGGCAGAGTGAAGAGAGAGGGCAGACAGCAGTCCTCTGTCCTGGGTCTCCTGTAACAAGAGCAGCCGTGCACAAACAGGAGAGGACTTCCCTATTTAAGAGTCATTTGGGATCAGGTGTCCTAATATCCTGGGTTACTTTCCGTTGGGTATATTAAATAACTCTGGTGGCAAGGGCAGTTGAGAAATTTGTTGGGAAGCTGGGGTTCAGACAGGAGTCCATGGAGGGTCCCCTCATCTGCCTTGGTTAGCTCTGGCCAGGCCCAGGCAGCAACCAATGATGGATTCTCCATGACTCCTAAGACAATGGACCCCGAGATGCCTGTGCTGGTGCCTGATGTTGAGCTAGTTGCAGCAAGGGAATATTTAAAGCCCCCAGGAGAGCCTGGCCTGCATATCACAGGATACACTCTGTTAGGGAGACAAGTTCACGACTGACACCCATGCACAGGACAGGATGAGGAATCCTGCCCTGAACCAGCCTCCCCAGTACCTGAGCTCTAACCATAACAAGGCATCAAAGCCCATTGGTTGGCTGGGATGTTGCAGACCACCTGGTCATGACTGAATCCCACCTCGCCTTGTGTTACCAGGCGGGGCAGGTTTTGCTGGGTTCGTTAAGGATGTGCACACAGCATGTGGTTCCCTAGAGTGGAAAATTGCCTCATTGCTTGGGCAATGGACAGTTTAAGGCCAAACGAATGTCTGGGACCATTGGGGCCGAGGACTCCTGAGCTTGCTGCTTGAGACCTAATGTCTCTTGAAAGTCTCTCAGGGAGGCGTCCAAGGTGGCAGTGAGTTTGATGTTAGCTTGCATCACCTGGTGCTGTGTGCACAAATACCTTGCTCTTAAGCCAATTCTGGGCAGGCTTAAGAGTCTCCAGGCACACAGCGTGAGTGGGATGATCACTGGTCGCTTGAAATACGCAGGATCGAATTCCTGTGGTTCCTCCTGTGTTATTTGAGGAGAATTCCTAAGAAGACTGGAGCACATTTTAAAATGTACCACTATCCACTCTCCTCCTCCTTCTCCTAGTGAGGTAGATGGGATAAGGTTTCTGGAAATGAGAAAAGAAAGCAGTCACTTGAGAGGCAATAAATACCTACGGTGAGGTTGCTGAACCCAGTGTACAGGCCAGACAGCCCCTGCCGCCATGGGAAGGTCATGCACAGAGCTGGTCCCACAGGCTGGGTGCTCAGGTCGTCCCCTGCAGCTCTGTGTGAAGGCGGCAGGCATTGGTTTGTGGAGGACTGGGGGCAGTGGAGTGAGAACTGAAGCATCTCCCTCAATCTTACGGAAGGAGGAGGCGTCTCAAGCGTTGATAGGTGGTGGTCGCTGTGGCAGAGCAGTAAGGTCAGCTGTCCCTCTGAGGAAGCAGCCAGTTCCTAATGAGTGGCAGGACCAGGAACTTCAGCATTGGAGGAAGTAAGCCCCAGTCTCATCCCAGCATAAGAAGAAATTTGGGCTATTTGGGGAAAATGAGGCCCTGGTGACAGTTTTAGTTTCCAGGGCATTATTAGGTGCCTGTAGGATCGCAATGATGAGGTTATAGGGGCAAAATATGAAGGGGTGTGTATGCGCGAGAGGAAGATCTCCGGGTTCTGGAAATGCCCCCTGTCTTGCGGAAGTGGAACCTGGACCTGCTTCCTGCACACAGAACACACTCCAGTCCGTAGGCGTTTCCCCAGCACTGCATGAGCATTATCACTGGAGAGCTGGTTAGATTCGGGCATGGGGTTGTTACACACAGGTCCCCCAAGTTCATAGTTTTTGCACAGCTTCTAGGGCAGCCTTACAATTTGACTGAGACTCTGTAAGTTCCTTGTGCCATAAAGTAATGGGATTACACTGAAGGCAAATGGTGATCTCAGCAAAATTCCACTCTATGATGTCATCGCTGGGCTACCCAGCAAAGCACGAGGTAAAAGGAAGCAGCAAGGCAAGGGTTTGGGTACTGGACATGAGCCAGCACCATGTCTCGGGGGTGGCGAGGCCCGTACTTGCAGCAGTAAGGAGAGGCTGTTTGGTGGTGACCTCGTGGTCAAAGTGATTTTCCTCTTGAAGGGACTTAAAGAGATAAGTAAGCAAAAAAGAAATGACCCCTTTAAAATGTGTGCCAGGGCATGAACAGATACTTCTCAAAAAGAAAAAGACATACAAGAGGCTGACGAACATATGAAAAAATGCTTTACATTACTGATCATTAGAGAAATGCGAATAAAAACCTCAATGAGATACTAATTCATACTAGTCAGAATGGCTGTTATGAATATTCAAAAAATAACAGATATTGGCAGGACTGCATAGAGAAGAGAGCGCTTATACACTATTGGGGGAGTGTTAATTTGTTCAGACACAGTGGCAAGCAGTTTAGGGATTTGCCAAATAACACAGAACTCTCATTCCACCGAGCAATCCAACTACTGGGTATACATCCAAAGAAAACAAATCATTCTGCGTAAAAGACACATGCAGTCGTATGTTCATGCGAGCATCATTCACGATAACAAAGACATGGAATCGACCTAGATGCCCATCAGTGGTGGATTTGCTGAAAAAAATGTGGCACATATACATCATGGGATACTACAGTCATAAAAGAGAATGAAATTGTGTTGTTTGCAGAAAGATGGATGCAGCTGGAAGCCATTATCCTTAGCGAATTAACCCAGTTGCAGGAAACCAAATATCGCATGATCTCACTTATAATTGGGGGCTACACAGCGGGTACTCATGGACTCATGGACATAAAGGAGGGAAGAATAGGCAGCAGGGACTGGGAGAGGGACCAGGGAGGGAGGAGAGCAAATGTTGTAGCCCTGTCTATTGTGTAGTATGCTCTCTATCTGGGCGATCGGATAAATTGTACCGAAACCCTCAACATTGCCCTATAGATCCACCCTACATATGACAAAGCTGAACATGGACCCGGGAATCTGAAATAAATGTTGAAAAATAATGAGATTCATTGATGTGTCTTGTTCCGATGAAGCTGTCGTCTCCCCGGATGATCTCTTGGGCAGGGGTACTGTTGTCTGAGTTAGTGGCCATCCCGGTGGTGGTGGCCTTCCCAGGTGGTCACCCATGAAGGAATGTGGGTTCTGGGCATTCCGTTTACTGCTGCTGTTGCACAGCCTGACAGCTCCCGTGTGCCTGGTTCAGCAGCAGCCGTACCAGTAGCACCCGGAGTGATTTCAGGAGTTCCGGGAGCACATAATGCGCCGCACGTGGCTCCGAGTCGGCGGTGGCTCCCGGTTCCGCCTTCCTCACCCCTAATTCAGTGTCTTGATGTCCTTCCCTCCCAGGCTTGGCTGCAGCGGTGAGCACTCCAGGCTAGTGCCTGTTAGTCCTTTCGAGGAACCCACTGGGATCCCAGCCTGTGTTGAGCTTGAACCTGTTCCTTGTCCAGTGGCTTTCCAACTTTCATCTCAACTAACACAGAGATTCTTCTCTTGCAGTCCCTTTCGCATGTCTTTTTGGACTGCCCTAGAACCTTGGCAGAACTCTGGAGTTTCAGCTAACAGGTGTCTTGTGTAAAAGTCTTTGCAACACTTTCCCTTCCATGTTTATCCTCAGTCCTCGCCCCGGCCTGATATTCCCATTTTCTCCACCAGTGTCAACACCCAGTGACAGTAGACATGGCTGAAGCTGTTCTTTCACACACATGCGTTTGACGTGTCAGGGAATATTGAAGCGAGTCTGAACTCTCCATGAGAGCCTTGACACCATCAGGTTGAAGGAAATATTCTGGAGAAGCTGTGGGTGAGGGTGCAGATGTGGGCGTGAGAGGAGAGAGGCCTCCAGAGCAGCATGAATATTCCCACACACATTGAGGCTGTCTGGTGGCCCCAACAGACACAGTGTGTGTGGATCTCGGGCACACCCCTGAGACCTGGTTTTGAGCTGGTAGGGAAGGGCATTCGTGGAACACAGCGTGCATGTTAGCATGAGGCAGAGCGGGGGTGGGTGGGGATGAACTCTGAGGAGGACGGGCCACATCCCAGCTCCTCAGAGTGCAACGCCCTGTCCCTCCCCTCAGCCATTTGTCCACCCTCCTGCAGGGAGGGTCGTGGTGCTGCCTGTGCCACACAGAGACTCCCGGGTCTGCAGATCCAGCTGGGACAGGCAAGAACTCCAAGTTCTCTGCACTTTATCTGCGTTTCCCAGCTGCCTCTCTCAGGTTGTCTATGTGTCTGGTGTTGTCGTCTGCAGCAATTTTACAATAAACCATGAAGAAATAACTTCCTTGAGCTGTTTTAAAATGTGGCCCTGAATCCCTGACTCTTTTCACATAAAAATGGAAGTGAAAATGTCTCCTGTTGAATCTAGATTGGGTGACATCTTGACCAGTTGAACACACCTGACTTAGCCCCATGCCGTTTGTTGGGCTAAGGTCATAAGAAGTTGGTATCTTTCACTTCCTGTGTATTGGATGGTGCTGCAGCCTAAACGTTTTTGTCCCTCTGAAATTCATATGTTGAAATCCCTACCCCAGGTGATATCACGAAAAGGTGGGGCTTTCTGGGAGCTGCTAAGTTCCGGAGGGTGGAGTCCTTGTGAATAGTATGAGTGCCCCTGAGGAAGAGGCTGCAGAGAGCGCCTTCATGCCTTCTCCCAAGTGAGGAAGCCGTGAGAAGGTGCTGTCTATGAAGCAAAAGGCTGGTCCTCACCAGACACCAAATCTGTTGGCACCTTGATTTGGACACCTCAGCCTCGAGAACACTGAGAAATGTATTTTTGTTTTTTATATGTCACTTGGTGTATGGTATTTTTTTTTCTAGCACCCCACATCTACTAAGATTGCTGGTGCCTTTGAAGCCCAGATACCATGCTTGGAGGAAGTCTAAGCATTGCAAAAAGTCAGGAACTGAGCCCACCTGCAAGGACGAGCTAGAGAACCTAGAGCAACCAGCTTTCTAGGAAAACAAAACTGATACGCAGTGTTTGTAAATCTCTCTGGTTCGAATCCTCCTAGCTATGAGTGGGATAAAAAGTGTCACACCTATCTTTTCTCTCACGAGCTGGCATGACCTGGCCTCAGTGCATCACAGTGTCTCATCCCTTAGCCTGTCAGAGCTCCCATTGAGCCAGCCCAGCACTCCCTGCTACCTGTGTGCAAGCGTCTTGGCCCTGAGGTTTTCAGCTCCCAGCAGAACCTCTCCTCTGATGCCCATGGAGGGAGCTATGTCCCAATTGCAAATGTGTGAATGAAGACCTGATCATGCTGTCTTAATTCCCTAAGGTTTGTGGTGTCTTTTCACACAGCCCTAGATGAACAGAGGGCATTTTCACAGTATTGCTGAGGAATTGGATTTGTACGTATTTTGTGTGTTGAAATCTCAGCTTCTCTAAAATATTGATGAAATAGGAATGAATTTTCTCAACTTCTTCCCAAAGTGTCACAGAGAGCCCATCGTGGTGGGGGCATGGAACTGTGGACTCTGTGGAGTGGCTGAAGAGCCCCCTCTCCCATTCTTAGTTTGAATTTTTCCTGTGTGGAGCAGGGGTAGTGTGGGATCCAGGGGGAGTCTCAGTCTCTCCACTGAATGACAGACTCAGAGGAGGACATGGGACTCAGGAGTTGGCTGAAACAATGAAGAAAGAAATAGGGGTTTTCTCCTGGAGATCAGCAAGAGAGGCTGTGGGGAGATAACCACAGCTCATATGGCTGTCGCTTGGGGAGTGAGCCCAAGTTAAGATCAAGAGAAAAATGGGGATGATGAAAGGTAAAGACAACAAGGTCTCTTATGCTTTGGGTCCTTCAATCAGGGATTTTATGAAGCCAGAATTCTTTGTTAAGTATCAGGTGTGGCAGTCAAAATGTTAACTCAGCTTGTTGTGGTTTCTTAGATTTGAATGCAAAACTCAACTAATATGCATGAAAATGATATAAAAATATTACCTAGCTCAGAGAATCTGAGTTAAAGACAGTACATTTCATAAGAACAGGAAATGAGGGTAGATGACAGGTGTTCCTGGTGCAGCCTGGGGAAAAGATGCCTGGGTTATTCCCAGGCACATTTCTGTAGGAGAACAGCCTTATCAATGCTGATCAGCAGGGAAGGAGGGACGGCTGCGGGAGAGGCTGGAAGAACAGTGGGTAAGTCAGCGACAGGGACCTTCATACTTGATATTCAGAGGTGGAGGAATTCCAGGTGGTGGCAGGACCGTGGGGTGGAGGGCTGGAACAGAGGTGGGGGTCACTGTCAGCCAGGAGGACACAGCATTGAGAGGTTGGGAGGGTGACTGAGGGGAAAGGTTAGAGGGGGCTCTTTCCCTTAGGTTCTTCATGAGTTGTTTGTTTCTTAGTGAAAAAGGAAAAAATTCAGATATTCATAAAATGGAATGAGTACTTTTCAGATGCCTTTCATTCTGGTTTGGCTTGTAGCCAAGATTAGAAAATCAGAAAAGAATTAGCCAAAGAAACCTATTTCATTTATTGTACAAGAAAAAATTCACCAAGACGTCTCAGAAATGTGAAGGAAGCGCTTATTGTAGACTGGTGAAATAGGAGTCAGAACGTTGCAGTAGGGAGAGCCGTTGGCCTCAACTTCCCTGAAGACAAAGGCAGGAAAGGTGAAACCCTGGGTGAGCTAGGGGAAATGCACTGGAGGTGGGCACCCACTCTGTCTTCCCTGGGGTCTGCATGGGCTTCCCCATCCATGCAGTGTCCCAGTGGTGTGCCTGGACCCCTGAGGTGCCTCAGCACCCTGCAGCAACAAGAAGGCTACCGTTTTCCTGGTGAAATGCTGTCCCTCCCTCACCCCTTAAACCCTCTGAAGCTGTATTTTCCAGGCAGAATCAGATTCTCAGCGGCTTTAAGGCAACACAAGAGAGTGCGTGTTGCAAAGTGCAGTGGAGCATTTGTGCTTGTGCGTTTTCTGGGTGTGAAGACAACTTTATGGCTGTGAAATCCACGTCTTAGTAGACATGGCTGGAGGGTGCTCTTAATGTGGACATCCCAGTGTGGGGCGCTGTGGTTTCTGTTCCATGCATGCCGCCTTTGCTAACAACCCATTTCCCTCTTAAAGTTGTTTCAGTGAATCTCCTGTAACCCAATGGCTTAAAAGGCAAATGTGTGATCTGGACACGTTCAATAAAACTCCGGGTCTTTATGACAGAGATGATGCTGCTTTTCCTGAGGAGGAATGACTTGTGACTGCGTGAAGTTTAAGCTGACACCGATTGTTTGCCCACCCCACGGGAGCTCTTTGAGAGTGGATCCAGAGAAAATGAGGCAGAGGGAAAAGACAGAGCAGTGGATGGGGAGATTGGTGGTGTGATTTGGGCCTTCGTTTCCATTTGAGTCTGAAGCCCAAACTCCTACTTGAAATTCCTAGAATTTGGAATTTTATTTTTTTTAAACACTTAGGGTTCTGGTAGGTGCATCCCAAGTGCCTTGAGATACAAAGACACATTAAATGTGAAAGAGATGTAAAGACAGAAATCTTGCAACAAAGTATTTATTTTGGATGAGAAAGGGAAATGGAGGACAAGGTACAGGAGTAACAAGAATTTCTTTTAACTCTCAAAGTAAATTCTGAGCTTATTTTTCTTGATTCTGCAAGCTCAGCGGCAGCAGATCTGGTGGAGTGTACCATGAAAGGCGCAGGACCCAAAGCCACGTTATAACAAACGGCAAACTCCTCTTCCGCAAATGCACCTCAAGCCTCTCGCTGAGTCTGGGGACACAGAGAAATCATCATAAATGGATCAGAAGGTCAGCAGTGCTGGTAAAGGGAATCTTGGAGAAGTGATGTGCTAGTTAATGAGTGATGTTGGCTGTATTAGGGCCAGTAGCATGAACAACCTCAGTGAATAGGAATAAATACACAGAGCAGTGCTGGTCACACAGGATTCGAGAGTCACTCGCATTTGCTCTCATTTTTGTGCTTCTGCCCCATCACACACACAGCTGAACACACTCTTGGGCTTGGCTCTACTTTTTAAAATCTATTCTATAGATACAGTAAAATATTCTCCTTGTAATGAAATCTACTTGTTTGAATCCAGAAAGAATTAGTCAGACTGTCTCTTCATATCTTAAACCTACTGAATTTCACAGACATATCTTGATGTCAAGTTTTATTTTTTAATTTTATTGATTTTCTAAAGTGAAAGGATTGTTAAGGAAGTAAAGGAATAAAAGAATGGTTACTCTCCAGGCAGAGCAGCCTCAAGTCTTTAAAGAGAGAAAACCTGTTAGATTTATTGGGCTCGCTATTCAATTTATAGATGAGAAAACCAAGGCCCAGAGATGCTAAATGAAGCCACCTAAGTGACATGGACCATTGAGACTCGATTCCAGACTCTGTCTCCCGTCCATCCCTCTAGACCCTGCAGCTCTGCATGCCGGCCTGTCTCACCTAAAAGCGGAAGGGCGGCACTTTCATCCCATGTAAAGGCATGAGCCACTTCCTGATCATCTGCTCCAGGCTGCTCCTGGGCTGCAGCTTCATCAGCTCTTGCCCGGAGTGGCTCCGCCTGAGCCTGCAGGGCCACCAGGAGAAGCATGGCAGTGAGGAGGGCGAAGGTCTTCATGGCTGGGGTGACCTGGAGGAGGGAGAGCAGGAGCAGATGAGTCGGTAGAGAGGAGGGAGCCTGGATGTGTAGGTCTGCAGACAGAAGGCTCAAAGACAAGAAAGCTTGAACCTTCTCAGAGAGAGGTGTGCATTTCGTTGGAGACTGTGTGGGATCCCGTTGGTCTCAATGTCCCTGTTTTCTTCCTTTGCTCTCCCAGCTTTCACTCTAGTTTGAATCTCTATGTGTAGTGTCTGTGTTGTGTTGGAGAGGATGGTGATGACGAAGATCCTGTCATGATTTTCCTGTTTCTCACTTCATTACATATTTACTTTCTACAATTCTACCAAAGGATAACAGCAGTGCTTTTGTTCAATAAGTTCAGGGTACAAATGTCTCTTCCTGCAGATGGCCCCACTACTCTCTATAGGTCTACACTGTGGCAGCAGGCATGAATTCCTATCAAGTGAAGAGTCATTTGTTGCAGGCATCAAGGGCGTGACCACTCTCATGAAGGTATGGGGTGAGTAGCCTCCAGTAGGGGCCAGTGTGAAGAGGACAATGACCCTATCAGGCGATGGGTGAAATGAACACAGTGATATCCAAGTAAAAAGATCGTCTACAGCCAAAAATTTCTTTCCAGCTCTATTGTGATTTGAATAAGAATTTAAAGTGGTATATATCTACTGTATACCACCTTAGGATTTGCTGTTCGTGTACATGTGGTCCTTTATCAACTCAAAATGGATCGAAGACCTAAACATAGAACTGAAGCCATAAAATGACAAGAGGAACATATGAAGATAATGCTTTGTCATTGATGTTGGTAATGATATCTTTCCTATGACACCAAAGACACAGGCAATAAATGGGAAAATAGACAAGTGGGGCTGCACTGACCTCTAAAGCATCTGCATGTCAAAACACACCAAGAAATAACTGAGTGAAAAAGCAACCCAGAAAATGAAAGACAATAACTGCAAACCCTAAGTGGTAGAAGGGGTAAATATCTAAATACATAAGTAAGTCAAACAACTCAAAAGCAAATAACAAGTAACCTGTTTGAAAAACAGGCCAAGGAGCAGGATAGGCTCCTCTCCAAATACAAGGATGTTTTAAGGAGCTATTGTTGTCTCTATCGGACGTGTCAAGTAGGACACGTGTATTTAGAAGGAAATTCCTTGAGTTTCTCCATTAATTGAGCTGGTAGCTAATGCTCCCAGCAGTCACCAGAATTTCAGACAGAAATCCACAGCAGGGGATTCACCCACTAGGTCCCTCTGGGGTGGCCCGGGAGTCAGAGGTCAGATTGGGGGCACAGGTTCAATGTTGAAGCCTCAATGTGAAAGTGTAAGTTTTGGGTTACTTACAGATCCTCAAGCTAGGCAGAGTGAAGAGAGAGGGCAGACAGCAGTCCTCTGTCCCGGGTCTCCTGTAACAAGAGCAGCCGTGCACAAACAGGAGAGGACTTCCCTATTTAAGAGTCATTTGGGATCAGGTGTCCTAATATCCTGGGTTACTTTCCGTTGGGTATATTAAATAACTCTGGTGGCAAGGGCAGTTGAGAAATTTGTTGGGAAGCTGGGGTTCAGACAGGAGTCCATGGAGGGTCCCCTCATCTGCCTTGGTCAGCCCTGGCCAGGCCCAGGCAGCAACCAATGATGGATTCTCCATGACTCCTAAGACAATGGACCCCGAGATGCCTGTGCTGGTGCCTGATGTTGAGCTAGTTGCAGCAAGGGAATATTTAAAGCCCCCAGGAGAGCCTGGCCTGCATATCACAGGATACACTCTGTTAGGGAGACAAGTTCACGACTGACACCCATGCACAGGACAGGATGAGGAATCCTGCCCTGAACCAGCCTCCCCAGTACCTGAGCTCTAACCATAACAAGACATCAAAGCCCATTGGTTGGCTGGGATGTTGCAGACCACCTGATTGTGACTGAATCCCACCTGGCCTTGTGTTACCAGGCGGGGCAGGTTTTGCTGGGTTCGTTAAGGATGTGCACACAGCATGTGGTTCCCTAGAGTGGAAAATTGCCTCATTGCTTGGGCAATGGACAGTTTAAGGCCAAACGAATGTCTAGGACCATTGGGGCCGAGGACTCCTGAGCTTGCTGCTTGAGACCTAATGTCTCTTGAAAGTCTCTCAGGGAGGCGTCCAAGGTGGCAGTGAGTTTGATGTTAGCTTGCATCACCTGGTGCTGTGTGCACAAATACCTTGCTCTTAACCCAATTCTGGGCAGGCTTAAGAGTCTCCAGGCACACAGCGTGAGTGGGATGATCACTGGTCGCTTGAAATATGCAGGATCAAATTCCTGTGGTTCCTCCTGTGTTATTTGAGGAGAATTCCTAAGAAGACTGGAGCACATTTTAAAATGTACCACTATCCACTCTCCTCCTCCTTCTCCTAGTGAGGTAGATGGGATAAGGTTTCTGGAGATGAGAAATGAATGCAGTCGCTCGAGAGGCAATAAATACCTACGGTGAGGTTGCTGAACCCAGTGTGCAGGCCAGGCAGCCCCTGCCAGCATGGGAAGGTCATGCACAGAGCTGGTCCCACAGGCTGGGTGCTCAGGGCCTCCCCTGTAGCTCTGTGTGAAGGCGGCAGGCATTGGCCTGTGGAGGCTGTGGAGGACTGGGGGCAATGGAGTGAGAACTGAAGCTTGTCCCTCAACCTTAAGGTAGGAGGTGACATCTGAAGCCTTGCTAGGGGTGGTCGCTGTGGCAGAGCAGTGGGGTCTCCTGTCCCTCTGGGGAAGCAGTGATTTCCTGATGTGTGGCAGGCCCAGGAAATTCAGCATTGGAGGAAGTGAGCACCAGTCTCATCCCAGCATAAGAAGAAATTTGGGCTATTTGGGGAAACTGAGGCCCTGGTGACAGTTTAGTTTCCAGGGCATTAGTAGGTGCCTGTAGGGTCACAATGATGAGGTTATAGGGACAAGATATGAAGGGGTGTATATGAGTGAGAGGAAGATCTCCGGGTTCTGGAAATGTCCCGTGTCCTGCGGAAGTGAGACCTGGACCTGCTTCCTGCACCCAGAACACACTCCAGTGCATAGGCATTTCCGCAGCACTGCGTGAGCATTATCACTGGAGAGCTGGTTAGATTCGGGCGTGGTATTCTTACACTCAGTTCTCCCAAGTCTATAGTTTTCCATAACTTATAGGGCAGCTTTGCAATCTGACTGAGACCTTATGGGTTCCTTGCACCATAAAGTAATGGGCTTATACTGAAAGCAGATGGTGATCTCAGCAAAATTCCACTCTAATGAGGTCATTTTTGGGGTAAACAGCAAAGCATGAGGTCAGGGAAGCAGCAAGGCAAGGGTTTGGGTAGTGGACATGAGCCAGTGCCATGTACTGGAGATGGCGAGGTCCGTATTTGTGGCAGTAAGGGGAGGCTGGTTGGTGGTGATATCGTGGTCAAAGTGATTTTCCTCTACAAGGGACTTAAATAAATAAGTAAAGAAAAAAGAAATGACCCCTTTAAAATGTGTGCCCGGGCATGAACAGATACTTCTCAAAAAAAGACATACAAGAGGCCAAGAAACATGAAAAAATGCTCCACATTACTGATCATTAGAGAAATTCAAAATCAAACCTCCAAGGGATTCCAGCTCACACTAGTCAGAATGGCTGTCATTGAAAAATTAAAAAATACTGATATTGGCAAGACTGCAGAGAAAGAGAACGCTTATACACTGTTGAGGGGAATGTTATTGAGTTCAGCCATAGTGGAAAGCAGTTTAGAGATTTTGCAAATAACTTAAAATAGAACCACCATTCAACCAAGGAGTCTCACTACTGTGTATATACCCAAAGGAAAACAAATTATTCTGCCAAAAAGACACGTGTACTCGTATGTTCGTGGCAGCCTCATTCATGATAACAAAGACATGGAGTCAACCTAGATGCCCATCAGTGTTGGACTGGATGTAGAAAATGTGGTACATATACATGATGGGATATTACATTCATAAAAGAATGGAATTATGTCATTTGCAGCGAGGTGGACTCAGTGAAAAGGTGCTGTCTATGAATCACAAAACTGGTCCTCACCAGACACCAAGTGTGTTGGCACCTTGTTTTGGACATCCCAGCCTCGAGAACACCAAGAAATATATTTCCGTTGTTTCTAAGTCACTTGGTGTATGGTATTTTTCTCCAGCACTCCACATACACTAAGATTGCTTGTGTCTTTGAAGCCCAGATACCATGCCTGGAGGAAGTCTAAGTGTTGCAGATCCTGCTAGCTATGAGCGGGACACTAAGTGTCACACCAATCTCCTCCTTCATGAACCGGCATCATCTGACCTCAGTGCCTCACAGGGTCTCATCCCTCAGCCCTGTCAGAGCTCCCGCTGAGCCAGCACCCCCCTGCCACCTGTTCACGAGTGTTTTGGGCCTGAGGTTTTCAGATTCCAGCAGCACCCCTCCTCTGATGCCTGTGGAGAGAGCTACCTCCCAATTGCAAATGTGTGAATGAAGACCTGATCATGTTGTTTTAATCCATTAAGTTTTGTGGTGTCTTTTCATACAGCCCGAGATGAACAGAGGGCAATTTTCACAGTATTGATGACAAATTGGACTTGTACTTTGTGTGTGTGTGTAAATCTCAGCTTCTCTAAAATATTGATGAAATAGGACAGAACTTTCTCAGTTTATTCCCAAAGTGTCACAAAGAGCCCATTGTGGTGGGGGCATGGAATTGTGGACTCTTTGGAGTGACTGAGGAACCCTGTCTCATCCATTCTTAGTTTGAATTTTTCCTGTGGGGAGCAGGGGTAGTGGATCCAGGTGGTCTCAATCTCTCCATTGAATGACAGACTCAGAGGAGGGCGTGGGACTCGGGAGGTTACTGAAACAACGGAGAAAGAAATACGGGTTTTCTCCCGGAGATCAGTAACGGAGCCTATGGGGAGATAACCACAATTCATAAGGCTGTCACTTTGGGAGCGAGCCCAAGTTAAGATCAAGAGAAAAATGGGGGTGATGAAAGGTAAAAACAACAAGGTCTCTTACGCTTTGGGTCCTTCAATCAGGGATTTTAGGAAGGCAGAATTCTTTGTTAAGTATCAGGTGTGGCAGTCAAAATGTTAACTCAGCTTGTTGTGGTTTCTTAGA
>NW_022096298.1:0-6896 GCF_006542625.1 Nomascus leucogenys
ATGACAGCCACCCTCCCACTTCTGCCTGCATAGCTACACTTTATAGCATCCTCACTCTGGAATCTCACCTTTTCTCCATCACCAACCCACCCCCAACTCTGGGTGTGAAATCTACAGGCAGGAGGCAGCCTACATAGTAGTCACAAGCACTGACCCTGGCACTCTCATATCTGTGTTTGCCTCTGAGCTCTGCTATTTGCTGGCTGTGAGAATAAGTTGCTGAATGCACGCCTCAGTTTCTTCACCTGTAAAATGGGCAGGATAATCTCAGGAATCTCATAAGCTTGATGTAAGGACTATGTAAGTTAATATACAGAAACTACTTAGTTAATATACAGAGCTGGGCACATGGCCAAGGGCCCGCTCTGATCATTGCTCTGTAAGCCAGGCCTTCTCCCCAGCATAGCCTCCAGCACGGCCTGGCTGTTGCTGCCAGCTTCCAAGCCGTACGCCTCACCCCTTTGGTAAGCAGAGAATTGGCAGGGAGGGGACTCTCACCATCCTCCACATGTGTCATTGACGGCAGCCCTGCATCTGTGATGTCACTGCCGTTGTGTGATTGTTAAAACAATGTCACTGCCATTGTGTGATTGTTAAAACAATGCTGGCCGGGAGCAGTGGCTCACATCTATAATCCAGCACTTTGGGAGGCTGAGGTGGGTGGATCACGAGGTCAGGAGTTCAAGACCAGCTTGGCCAAGATGGTGAAACCCTGTGTCTACTAAAAATACAAAAATTAGCCGGGCATGGTGGCAGGCACCTGTAATCCCAGCTACTCGGGAGACTGAGGCAGGAGAATTGCTTGAACCCGGGAGGTGGAGGTTGCAGTGAGCCAAGATCGTACGATTGCACTCCAGCCTGGGCGACAGAGCAAGACTCCATCTCAGAAAAAAAAAGGCTCTCCCTCCTGCTGGAATGCAAGCTCCTTCAGCCAGGGACCAAGCCAGTTTCTCTTCACTGCTGTGTACCCAGCTCCTTACGCAGGGCCTAACAAGCACTCACTAAATTTTTATGGAAGGAAGAAAAAGAGGAAGAGCCAGGTGCAGTGGCTCACGCCTGTAATCTCAGCACTTTGGGAGGCTGAGGTGGGCAGATCACCTGAGGTCAGGAGTTCGAGACCAGTCTGGCCAACATGGTGAAACCCTGTCTCTACTAGAAATCCAAAAATTCACCGGGCGTGGTGGCATACGTCTGTAATCCCAGCTACTCGGGAAGCTGAGGCAGGAGAGTTGCTTGAACCCAGGAGGCAGAGGTTGCAGTGAGCTGAGATCACACCATTGCACTCCAGCCTGGATGACAGAGCGAGACTTTATCTCAAAAAAAAAAAAAAGGAAAAAGAGGAAGATGAAGATGGGAGGATGGGAAGGGAGAGGGAGGCACTGGCAAGAAGCGCCCTCCCAAGAAAAATGTTACTGTGACCAAGCAGACCTCTAACCCCGAGACCAGAGTCTTCAAGTCTGAAAGAATTAGGGTAAAAATAGGAATTTTAATTATGATAGGGCAAATGACCCACAAACTGGTACCATATTTCTCTGTGTTTCAGCTTACGCAGAGAGTGTAATTATAAGCCACCATGTATTACTCTGAATACTGCGAGGCCCTTCTCTAAGCACTTTATACGTATTTTTAACTCTTCAAAGCAGCCCTCAAAGGAAGGTACTATTATTATCCCCATTTTACAGATAAGAAAACTGGGGTGCAGAGGGATTTAATAACTCGTCTGAAGCCACACAGCTAGTAAATGGCAGAGCCAGGTTTGGACCCACACAGTTTGATTCTTTTTTTTTTTTTTTTTTTTTTGAGACAGAGTCTCTCTCTGTCGCCCAGGCTGGAGTGCAGTGGTGCGATCTTGGCTCACTGCAAGCTCTGCCTCCCGGCTTCATGCCATTCTCCTGCCTCAGCCTCCTGAGTAGCTGGGACTACAGGCGCCCGCCACCACGCCCGGCTAATTTTTTCTATTTTCAGTGGAGAAAGGGTTTCATCGTGTTAGCCAGGATGGTCTCTATCTCCCGACCTCGTGATCCGCCCACCTCGGCCTCCCAAAGTGCTGGGATTACAGGCATGAGCCACCACGCCCGGCCATACTTTGATTCTAGAAACTGTGCCCTTAACTCTCACATGATGCTTCCAGAAGAGAGGGCACCGTTTAAGGAATAAATAAGCAGCATTTCTTTTCTGACATTACAGAGCTTGGAAACTCATGCTAGGAAAAAGGGTCATCTCAAACAATTGCCACTAGTACTATAAGGCTAGCAGATCCCTCCGAGACTCTGTCATTCACTCAACAAACGTTTATTGAGCACCTAACCCCTCTGCGCCTTAGTTTCCTCATCTGTACAGTGGGAATAATAATAATAGAACATGCCTTTTAGGATAAAGCACTTAGACTACAGCCTGGCACACAGCAGGGGCTCAGTAGGTGTTTTTGTTTTGTTTTGTTTTGTTTGTTTTGTTTTGTTTTGTTTTTGAAATGGAGATTGGCTCTTGTCACCCAGTCTGGAGTGTAATGGCGCAGTCTCAGCTCCCTGCAACCTCTGCCTCCCAGGTTCAAGTGGTTCTCCTGCCTCAGCCTCCAGAGTAGCTGGGATTACAGGTACCCGCCATCATGCCTGGCTAATTTCGGTATTTTTAGTAGAGACAGGGTTTCACCATGTTGGCCAGGATGGTCTCAAACTCCTGACCTCAGGTGATCCATCCACCTTGGCCTCCCAAAGTGCTGGGATTACAGGCATGAGCCACCGTGCCTGGCCAATAGGTGTTTTTCATATTATCGTAGATTTGTGGCAGGCCCTAGCTAACTTGTGGGAATAAAAGGAGGCAGAAGACAGAAGCTTTCCCTGAAGGAGCTGGCCGGCTGGTAGGAAAAATGGACAAATAAACCATCACAACCTAGTAATTCTTTAAAAAATTAAAAAGTGCCGGCCGGGCGCGGTGGCTCACGCTTGTAATCCCAGCACTTTGGGAGGCCGAGGCGGGCGGATCATGAGGTCAGGAGCTCGAGACCACGGTGAAACCCCGTCTCTACTAAAAATACAAAAAAAAAATTAGCCGGGCATGGTGGTGGGCGCCTGTAGTCCCAGCTACTCGGAGAGGCTGAGGCAGGAGAATGGCGTGAACCCGGGAGGCGGAGCTTGCAGTGAGCCGAGATCGCGCCACTGCACTCCAGCCTGGGTGAGAGAGCGAGACTCCGTCTCAAACAAACAAAAAAAAAAAAAAATTAAAAAGTGCCAACTTGACCAAAATGTAAGATTTAAGCACTATTTACAATACAAAATACTGTTGAAATTAAATACACTTGCTAAAAGGCAGCAATGTTCTGTGGACTAAAACACAGTCCTTCCCTCCACTTGCATGAGAGCAAGGTTCTCGTTACTTGCTTTGTAAAAGCAACTTCCAGGGTAAAGCACTGGTACAATGTACCAAACCTCCCAGCTGCTCACCACCTACCATCCAAATCAAGATTCAGGGTGACACTAAATGCTATCAAGAAGAGAATCAGTCCTGTTCCACCAAGGATATCCATATTGAGCCTGGAAAGGAAATTTGCATCTCTTAGAAATATTTAGGGACATTAGAAACAAATTTTTGAAATATCTGGAAACTACACTTTTCTAAATTATATTTGAATTAGAATTATACAAGCTTTTGGGAAGCAGAGGCAGGCAGATCATTTGACCCCAGGAGTTTGAGACCAGCCTGAGCAACATGGTGAAACCCCATCTCCACAAAAAAAAAAAAAAATATATATATATATATATACACACACACACAAAATTAGCCTGATGTGGTGGTGCATGCCTGTAGTCCCAGCTGCTCAGGAGGCTGAGGTGGGAGGACCACTTGAGCCCAGGAGGTCAAGGCTGCAGTGAGCTGTGATTGTGCCACTGCCCACTGCACTCCAGCCTGTCCAGGCTGGGTGACAGAGTAAGACTCTGTCTCAAAAAAAAAAAAAAAAAAAAAAAAAGAATTATATTCGAATGTATAACTCTAAATTATAATTTAGAATGTAATACTATTAGGGTATTCTATTCGTGGTCTAAAACATCATTTCAGAAAAGAAAGACTTCACCACATGACTGCTGTCCCTTGGTAACTGTGCAGGAGAAAGGCCGTGACTCTCACCGATATCTGCAGGAGAGGCTCCGAGGCGAGGTGTGAGTGATCTACAGGAACCCAAATCCTCCACCCCTCGGGGCTGGACCCACTGCAGCATTCCAGCTGGGGCTGCTTCTTTACTGGTCTTGGGAATTCTAGGGAAGATTTCTCCCTCCCTGTGGCATGAAAGCATGAGTCACTTTTGTGAACCACACTAGCGCGATGTCTAGTGAAGGAATGTGCCATTGGTGGAAAGATCTGGATGGGAACGTTATAAATTTTTAAGCACAAGTGAGGTCAACCCACTATCACTTGGTGTAAAATACGGTCATCTGCCAACCCTTCCCGCTGAGGGCCGAGCTCACTGGCAGAAGGAAACAGGACCTCAGGCCCTCACCGCATTTCCGGAAGGCGGTAGAATACGCCATCTAATGAGAATGTGACATGAGGAGAATATATGGACGCCTACTGAAGCCAGAGAACAGATTCCAGCTGATCCTCCATCTCTCTGGCCTTTGCAAAAGCAACAATAGTTTCATCCTTCAACCACTTACCAGGGAGGCAGATCAGCAGGGGACAACGGTCAGGAGCCCATCTCTGGCCTCACGTGACCCTGAGCCAGTAACCTGTGCCTCAGTTTCCTTATGTGTAAAACATAGTCGGTGATAATTACACGTTCCTCCCTGGGTGGCTGTGAGGATTTAATGCGACTACACAGGTTTCGGTTCTTAGCAGAGGACTTGGCACATGGCGAAGTCTCCCCACGCAGAGCTGATTTAGTATGGCGTTCCTCCCTCCAGGCACCATGCTAAGTCTTGGCCTGCACATTTCATGCACCCTCACAACACCTCATGAGGTGGATATTTTATTTTCTTGTTTTACAGAAGAGGAAACTGAAGCCCAGCAAGGTGAAGTGCCTTTGGCCATGGGCAAGTAGCCTCAAAGCCTGGCAGGACTCTGTGGGCCACCCCAGCTGCCTGCACAATGCCCTCCCACGGTCCTCACCGTCCTCACCACCCTCACCGCCCTGCCTCACGTGCAAAGGCCTTCCCGAGCCTTGCTGCACCCCTCCTTCATCTCGCCACCCTTTCTTGCCGCAGCAGTCAGCTTGCTCTCCTGAGACCGGGTTCCAGTTATCTTAACACAAAAGCAGCCCTATTGGAGGCATCCTCTGGGCCAGGGCTCTCCACGAGAGGTCTTCACGTGGTCAGGACTGCCTCCCTCACCCAAGCTGCAGCCTCCTCGCAGGCAGCCCAGCCCCACGGACCTGCCCGTGGGCCTTCTGCTCCAGCCCAGGCCTGTCCTGCCTCTCTGCCCAGATCCAGGCTCTGCTGTGCCTTTTTCATCCATAGCCCAGCTCCTAATTACTGCCCAGCAAGATGCTGCCCTCACTCCAGAACCAGCCAGCGAAGGAGAAGCTTTAGGCTCTCAAGCAGCCTCCTCGAGCCTCCCAGCCATGAGGGTGAGCCATGTCCCTTTCCCTGGCAGGTTCCCTTAGGGAGGCAGACCCAGGGATGGAGCCACACACCCTGGGCCAACTGTGCCATTAGAGATGTGTTTATGGGAACCAGAAAGGGGGAAGTGTGTGCGTGCATGCGCGTGTGTTTCCCAATGCCTCCTGGGGCTGTGCCCAGAGCAATTCGAGAAGAGGATATGATAGGGGTAGGCTCCTGCTACTGCTGCTTCTGGAAGGGTCCAGGGCCACCTGGAGGGCCCCTAAACATGAAAACATCTGCTTTCCCACCTGAGCAGGCAACAGTGTTTGCCCCAGGGTCAGGGGTGGACATGGACCATTGTCTTCATGTGGTAAATGGAGAAACTGAAGAAAGGTGTGTGGGCTACATCCTGGCCTCTCCCACATCCACCCTCTTGAGCACATGGTGCACAGCCCCAGGCCTCCAGTGCCTGGGCGTCATGGACTGGCTGCCCTAGGCTCACAACATAGCAGCTTTGCTGTGTGACCTGGAGCAAGGCCTCAGCCTCTCTGGGACTCAGTTTGTCCTTAGTATCAGTGATGACTAAAAGGTGACAGAGGCCAGGCGCGGTGGTTTACATCCCAGCACTTTGGGAGGCTGTAATCCCAGCACTTTGGGAGGCTGAGGCAGGCGGATCACGAGGTCAGGGGTTAGAGACCAGTCTGGCCAACATGGTGAAACCCCATCTCTACTAAAAATACAAAAATTAGCTGGCGTGGTGATGCGCACCTGTAGTCCCAGCTACTCGGGAGGCTGAGGCAGGAGAATCGCTTGAACCTGGGAGGCGGATTTGCAGTGAGCCGTGATCGCACCACTGCACTCCAGCCTGGTGACAGAGCGAGACTCCATCTCAAAAAAAAAAAAAAAGGTGACGGAGCGCTGACTGGGTGCCAAGTACTGTTACCGTCATGACAACCTTTTGCTGAAGGGAACTGAGAGATGATGCCGTGCACAGTGGCTCACGCCTGTAATCCCAGCACTTTGGGAGCCAAAGGCAGATGGATCACCTGAGGTCAGGAGTTCGAGACTAGCCTGGCCAACATGGCAAAACCCTGTCTCTATTAAAAATACAAAAATTAGTGGGTGTGGTGGCAAGCACCTGCAATCCCAGCTACTTGAGAGGCTGAAGCAGGAGAATCGCTTGAACCCAGGGGGCAGAGGTTGCAGTGAGCCAAGATCGCACCACTGCACTCCAGCCTGGGCGACAGAACGAGACTCCGTCTCAAAAAAAAAAAAAAAAAAAAAAAAAAAAAAGGAAGAAAGAAAGCTGGACTGAAATCCAAATACATATGTCAGTACTGATAGACACCAAACATCTTTGAGATT